>NC_081407.1:492215212-492515212 GCF_030272615.1 Cryptomeria japonica | reverse complement strand
TGATCAGCATATGAAATCAGAAGATCCTTGTCCACTTTATATCCCATGGGCATAACCCATGTAGTCTGGGGCACAGCTGCCTCCATCATGCAAGTGTCTGTATCAACCATAAAGCAAATCGTGTTTTCATACTGGTTGACAACCTCTTTTGGTATCCTTTCCCTTGGATGCATTTTCTACTGAAAATCTTTAAAATATCCCCATGCAATCTTATCAGAACCATTACCAAGCATTCTTATGCTATTCTTTATTTGTACCAATGCTGGAGTGCCATCTATCCATTGGATATCACCAATACCAAGGAAATAATTCTAAAAGTAAAAGAATAGACCAAGTATTAGTTGTCCAAACTTAAACCTTAACCTCCTATCCTTCTTGATGGATTCTAGGTTCAGCATCAATTGACTCCTCAACGCCTCCATCAAGTCATAATCAACATCCTCTTTTATCATCTGGTGGGCAGTGTGAATAGCAGCAGCAGGGATGTTGTTCATCTTGCTAGAGTAATAGATTCGGTAACCGATCACCATAGAAGCATACTTTATTGTTGGATCATTGATATTATTCACCGTCATTGCTCTGTCATCCCATTTAGAACCTATTAAATTTTCTACATCATTCTTAGGAATGGATCTGAGTACAGTAACCTCACCGATGGCACAAAATCCAGTGAGTGCATGAATAGCTTCCTTATAAATCTTATGTGATCAGTCAAGCCACATAAACTGGTCATGAATTCTGCTAAGCACATATCTCACAAGTTCATCATCAAAATCATTAATGAAATTCAAGGCATGGTGAAACCCTTTCTCAGTAACCCTTTTGAATTGTTCCTTTATCACTTCATTCTTATCACACAATGCTTTATACTGATAAAAAATAATAGCAATACCTTGAGATCCTCCAATTTGCAATGATAAAACAATCTAACATCTTTAACATGTAAGACACCATAAGGAACTCTAGATAGGGATTCGGCAGGATCAATTGCCTCAAACTTAAATGAGTGCCTCTTAAATTCAAGACGGGGTCTATCATTTACATGAACTAAATGTGGGGTGTCCATCTTCAATGATTCAGAAAGATAAGCAGATAACAAGATTTCTAGATACATACCTTTTACCGCTTCTGCACTAGGGCTCCAAACACCATCAAATCTTTCTCACTGATTGTCAATCACAAATCACACCAGATCACTTCAAATCTTTGTCAATCTATTCAAATGTTGCAAACATAAACTCTTCTCTGCTCTATTTTCTCTTTGTGTACTCACAAGAATGCAATATGATAAATGACATTCAAAAAGTTCCTTTTATTTGTCCATTATCTACCACATTAAATGTCATTACCAGTAAAACCCTAAAATATCTTATAACACATTACCAGTTCTCATAACACATCAAACCTACCGGTTTGATCACAAAATCACTTCACAATATCATAATGCATCAAAGTATGCAGATTTAAGATACCTTATGGTCCTTCAGGGGGTTATGAAATAGATCTAATATTAACCTCCCCCTAAGCTTTTTAACAGCTTAGTTTGTCGGTGAAGGGTTCTCCACACTAGGTGAAGAATTAGGATCTTCCGATGGTTTCTCTTTGGTTTTCTCATCTTCCTTCTTTTTCTAGATTTTGTTCATTTCAGCTTTGGTCTCCTCCACATTAACTTTCATCTTCTTTTTCTAATCAACAGATTGATTCATCGGTTGGTTCACCTTAGCTTTGCAAAACTTTGCAATATGTCCCGGATTATGACAATGATAACAAGCCATACCAGATGCTCTCCAAGGTCCAACATTGTCTCTACCAGTCCTTCTTCACTATTTCAAAGCTACATGACCGTAGTTATGACAGATTGTGCAAACCACATTCATCCTCTTTTCCATCTCATAGGGACTAGACCGGTTAGCATAGGGTCTCTTTCAGTTAGGGCTTCTCCGGTCATTAAAGGTTCTTTGCCAACCACCACCAGACCTCTAACTCATGTGAGGTGTCGGATTATTTACTCCATACTTACACTCAACATCTTTATGTCCATGCATGTTGCAAGTGTAACAATAACCATTAAAGTTTCTAGGCTTGTATCCTTGATATGTATTAGGTCTATAACCATTAGTAACATCATATATGCTTCTAAAAACATTAGAAATATTCCTAGTTTATGACAATTGAAACATAAAGGCTTATAGGATTTCTTACTGGTGGGTTTTTGAATCTTAGGTGTTGATTTAGCTTCATGCATGTTGTCCTTTGTACCAAAAGACTCACCTTTCTCAAATGTATTGTATCTCAATCCAGTTGTATCACCATTCATCCTCTAAGAATGGATCTGTTCATCAAGCATGGTAGAATTTTTGTTAAACTTTGCAAGCTTCTCATTACTAGCATCAGCAAGTTCTTTTGTAAGGTCTTCATTCCTTTTCATAAGATTCTCTCTAAGAGACATTGCCATATCCAATTCTGCCTTTATTTCTTCTTTTTCTTCTTTCTCCTCATGCCAATGTGCATATAGAGTGTCATTTTCCTAATTCATCTTAAAGATCTCATGTTCTTTCTCTTTGATCTTGTCTTCTTCTACCCTTCTTGCTTCAAGTTCCTGACTCATCTGGATTGTTAGGGATTCTAGCTCTCTCCTCAAGTTAGTCTTCTCATCATTTAGTTTCTCCACTTCATCAACCAATGCACCTATGTTTGCTTCATCAGAAGAACTGCTCTCAGAAACCTCCAATACTTGTTCAGTTAGCTCTCTTCTCTTAGAAAGTGAATCTTTATACTTTCCTCTCAATGTTTCTAGGGCTTCCTCAGTTTCTGCAAGTTTATTAGACATCTCTCTATAACTCATGTCTGCCTTGGGAATCCTTCTCAAGCAGTTAAGCCTCAAAGAAGGTTGTATTTGATACCAATTGATAAACTTATAAGGCATTGAGAGGGGGGGTGAATCAGTGCAAACAAAAACAATATGAATCTGATCACCAATTTAAACAACTTAAAACTTAACAAGCATAAGAGGAATATCACCACATAAGCTAATGCCCAATAAAAACAAATTCCACATAACACAAGATATTTATACATGGAAACCCAAAAGGGAAAAACCACGGTGTGAGTTAATACCCACAAGATTCGCTATCTGCGGAATATAAATCTTGACTGGTTAAGGTCTTACAAATATGCCCTGTTAGGAGCAGACCCGGTTAGGAGTCACCTAGTTAAGGGATTTAAATGATGAGCCTTGTTAGGAGCTTTGACCTATTAGGATCAACCTCATAAGAGAATTTAACACTCTGATATATAGCTACCCTATTAGGGGATTTACAAGTTAAGGTCTGTCAGGACCTACTCAATTAAGGGATTTTGTTGTTGTAATATAACAACAGTTCAAATGATCTTCATATAACACCTCTATTTTTGATAAGATCCACTTTAGATCCTCAAGAATTCAACATAACATCAATGCAGAGCTTCACTTATCACCGCACAATTATCTTCTCAATATTTGCCTTCGATCTCATAAACATGTGCATGTCTATGTCGTGACTCATCACACTTTTTATAGACATCAACTAAGTCGGCTAACAACCTTTGGAACAATTTCCTAGGTTCAATGAATCTAGACATTCTAACATTGCACACCGAACTTATGTTGGCCACTGACATAACAAACTAAAAATAAAACAAAATATATGTTGGTTTACTGATTCAACTGATTTAATCACTACCGGTTAAGTGTTCATCAGAATGCCTGCTCTGTACATCAAATCTCGCTTGTCTGGTTGAATCTGCCAATGCAGTCATGAACATAGCTCCAAATACCTCTCTCAATCGTTACAATAAAACCACATCATTCAACTCTTCATCAATTTCCTGTATCGGTTGCATATATGCAACTATGTTCCTATTTACCGATTGAGGACCTATTTGTCAGTTCACTGGTAAAATGTAATTTGTACCAGTTAAACCTTACTGGTTGGCTTCCAAGACTTAGATGACTACAAAAACATTGTTGCCATCAATGACAACACAAGATGTAGTCATCAAACATGAATCTCAATCTCTTCACCACATTTACCGGTTGCATATTACCAACAGTCTTTATCGGTTCAGTCAAATGCAAACAATCCATCATACTTCTTCTTATGTCAATGTGATTCATCATGCCCCGACTTGTTGCAATAAGCACAAATAGGTATTTCTTTCTTAGATGATTCTCCCTTAGGATAAGGTGACCCAGAGATTTTCTATGAACTGAAATCCTTTCCATGCCTTGTGGCCTTTGGATTTTGTTTCTTTCCTTTGCTAGATGAAGTCTTCATGTCTATCTGAGGTGGTGTAGTAAAAAGAGATGAAGCTTTTGAAGGCTTCAATGCACCCATCTAAATCAACTTGGATTTTTCTTGCATGATTTGAATGACAAACTCATCAAGAGAATACCTTGTGTACTTAGATCTCATAGCATCCTTTGTAGCATAGAACACAGAAACAAAGACAGAATAATTTGAACCAAGCTTTGCAAGAATAGAAAGGATCAACTAGTCATATTTCTTCTCAATACTAGACTTCTTTAGCTAAAGCCTCAAGGACTTAATCTTTGTGAAGAGTTCATGGATCATATCAAAATCAGAAGGATTAAGACATATCAACTAATTCTCTAACTGATAACTCTGGAGTGTGTCCTGCTTTCTAAATAGAAGCTCAAGTTGTGCCCAAATTTCCTGTGGTGTATTACAAGACTCAACATGAAACAAGAGATCAGAAGAGATACTCATACAAAGAGTGCCAAAAGCCTCATCACATCTATTGAACCATTTTCTCTTTTTTGGAGCACCTGTTGGTTCGCGTTTTGTACCCATGGTGACTCGATACAAGCCCAAATTCTTAAGAGTGATCTCCATGTGAGACTTCCACTCAAGAAAATTAGAAGTGGTAAGAATGGGGATGTTTCTTTTCTCCATGATGCTTGAAAAAGTACAGAGAAGAAAAAATACAGTAATAGAGCCCAAAAATTAGAACAAAATTCCTTTGAGAACAAGAATGGCAGAGCTCGGATCCCAAGAAGGCATAATAGGACCAGTGAGGAGGGACCTCAAAAAGATTAATCTGGACCGGTCAGCAAGAGTAAACACAATGGAAACACAAAGATATGATAGAGGCAATGCAGAACAAATTGTTTTATTGCATGGAAATTGATTACAACCAACCAGTAACAACCGAGTTATAGCATACTGGCTCACAGGCCTGGTAGAACATACAAAATAGGTCACAACCGGGACCTTGAATCTTGAGATCTATCTTCTATGCACAATCTAGCTACTTGATTCTCTTATTGATTGCATTCTAATGTGTAATTATAACTATATATATATATCGATCCAAAGGATCCATCCAACCCAAAAGGGATCAAAACCCAAAGAACAAGACCTAACATGTAAAATAACAAGCTTGGACTCCACCAAGAGATTCCTCTGGAAAATCCAAAGGATGAAACATAGATCATGGGAAAAGGTCGGCCATACGCTAAGGAACATTAGAATCAATTCCCAAGGCTTCGCAAGCCTTGGAAGGGGTTCTGGTAGATCACCAAAATAGGTCCAGGCAACCAGTAACAAAACCTACCAATTGGCAACAAGAAACTACCAAGGAAAGCGATAGTGATATGTTGCCAGAAAATTATGCAAAAGCAATGTAGTCTGGAATCAAGAAAGATGATCAAGTCTTCAAGTAGAATCCAACTCCTCAGGATCCAGTGAGACAAAACTGGGACACACAGAAAGGAAAACTAAAATTACAAACTAGAAAACAAAACAAAAAGGAAAATATTTTTGGTTGATGCAAGATTTCTATGAACCGAGGATGCTCCTGCATCAGACATCTGGGGTTATTGACAAAGTGGGCCTCTCACTTTTCTAGGATCAGAGGGAAACCAAGGCGGTCTACCTCTTCCTGAGAAATCCAAGATGAATCTTCAACTCGTCTGTCCTTCCACTTCACAAGATATTCCTTATACTGACTGCTATGGGTAGTACGCCCAATCCTACTGTCTAAAATCTCTTCAATCTGATCTGGTTCCTTCCAGGGCAACTATTTCTCCAAGTCTAAAACATTATTCTCACTAAATTCTGGTTCATGATACTCATGAAGATCTATAATGTTAAACATAGGTGAAATACTTAGACTATCCGATAACTCCACTTCATATGAATTTCCAGAACTGAACTTCCTAAAAATCTTGCAAGGTTCAAACTTCTTCATTTGCAACTTGTTATAACTTCCAACCAAGAATCTATCTTTTCTCAGATGTACCATCACTTCATCGCCAACTTCAAATTCCTTATGTCTCCTCTTCTCATCTGCCTTCCCCTTATATTTGTTGCTCATGTCTTCCAAATGTTGCTTAACCTGAATATGCAAAGTTGCCATGTGATCTGCAAAGTCTTCTGCTTCTGAACTTCTTCGGTCTTTACTGCTAATGTCTCCCAATTTTGATATACCTATAGGATGCACTCTAGTAACAATTTCAAAAGGTATTTTTCCGGTACTTCTATTCACTGAATTGTAGTAGGCAAACTCTGCTTGTGCAAGAATCAAATCCTAACTTCTAGTTTTATCTCCCACTAAACATCTCAACAAGTTTCCCAAACTCCAGTTAACAACTTATGTCTATCCATCAGTCTATGGATGAAAAGTAGAACTAAAATTCAAATATGTCTTCATCTTCTTCCAAAATATTCTCCAAAAATAGCCAAAAAAACTTAGTGTCTATGTCTGAAACTATGCTCTTAGGTAATCCATGCAACCTTACCACTTCCTTGAAAAATAGGTCTGCTACATGCAATGCATCTGATGTCTTCTTACAAGGTATGAAATGAGCCATCTTCGAGAATCTATCTACTACCACAAATATAGAATCATTCCCTATCGGTGTCTCAAGCAATTAAAGTACAAAATCCATGCTTATATCCGACCAAGATCTTATCGGTACTGTCAAAGGTTACAATCCCACCTTCTGACTACTATCCTTTGCAACTTGACAAACTCTACAACTCTGCACATATTTCTTAACATCCTTATGAATCTGGGGCCAAAAGTAGTGCTCACTCACCAGTGCTACTATTTTGTCAATGCTAAAATGTCCAGCTAGTCCTCCACTATGTTTCTCCTTTATCAGTTTCTCCCTCATAGAACTCGTAGGTATGCACAACTGAGCTCCTCTGAATAACATCACATCCTGTATGAAGTAATCCAACCACTTGATTCTATCTACCATAACCAGTTCTCTACATGATTTCTAAGGTTCTACAAAATCCAGGTCATCATCATACAAGGTCTTCAAATCCTAATACTATCACTCTCATCTTTGCCAGCAAATTCCTTCTGCAACTCAATGCATCAACAACTTTTTTAGACTTCTCACTTCTATGTTTCAACAAAAGGTGTAACTCTACAAGAATTTTGCCCATCTCATATGTCTTTGATTCAACTTACTCTGTCTGTTCAAATACTACAAAGCTTGATGATCTGTATACAACACAAACTCCTTAGCCAACAAGTAATGTTTCCACTTCTTCAAGGCTTGAATTATGGCATAAAACTCTTGATCATACACTAAATATCTCCTTCGAGCATCATTCAACTTATCACTGAAATAAGCTACTTCTCTCCCTTCATGACTCAAGACTTCTCCTATTATTGTTCCACTTGCATCACAATCCACTTGAAATACTTTATTAAAATCCGGTAAAGCTAACGCAGGTTGCTCAATCACTTTCTGCTTCAATAGTTCAAAAGTTTTGTTTTCTCTGGTGGTCCACTTGAATTCCTTCCGATCTCCTCTCATGGTCTCAATCGTAAGGTTACAAACTAAACTAAAATTTCTAATAAACTTCTGGTAAAAACTTGCCAATCCATGAAATGATTTTTACCTCTCCAATGCTTTCCAGTGTAGACCACTCAAAAATTGCTTTCACTTTCTCAAGGGAAAATCTTCAAACCATCCTCAGATATCACAAATCCCAAATAGACTAACTCATCCTTCATGAAAGTACACTTCTTGATATTGATCAGCAACTTCTCTTCTCTCAACCTCTGCAAAACTTGTCTTATCTACAACAAATGCTCCTTTTGTGTCCTACTGAAAATTAGAATGTCATCCAAATACACAATAACAAACTTACCCAATAATTTCTTCAATACCTCATTCATCATCCTCGTGAAAGTACTCAGTGCATTAGTCAATACAAAAGGCATCACCAACCATTAATACAGACCTTCATTTGTCTTAAATGTTGTCTTCCACTCATCACCTTCTTTGATCTTGATCTGATGATATCCACTCTTCAAATCTATCTTTGTAAAGTATTTTGCTCCACTCAAACAGTCCATTATGTCATCCATCCTAGGAAAAGGAAATCGGTATTTTACTGTGATCTTGTTTATTGCTCTGCAATCAATACACATTCTCCATTCTCCATTCTTCTTAGGTGCTAATACTGTTGGTACTGCACAAGGGCTTAGACTCTCCCTGATCAAACCTTTCTTCAACAACTCTTGCACTTGTCTATTCAGTTCTTCATTCTCTACCGGTGTCAAACGATGTGCAGCTTTGTTGAGCAAACTAGCTCCGAGAACCAAGTCCATGTAATGAGTAATACTTCTCATAGGTGGCAATCCATCAGGCACATTATCTAAAATGATGGCCTCATATTTTGTCAGCAAATCTTTTATGTCTTTCAGGTGTTCTCCTTCCAGTTCCAATTTCTCAGTCTTCTTAGAAATTAAGGCAAAACACACATTCTCATGTCTCAATCCATCCAGGAATTTCCTTCCATCTACCAAATGGATTCTAGCATTCGTACAGACTCCATTCTTCAAAGGTTCCTCCAAAGGTAACAAGGTTTTCTTCATCCCATTGGCCACAATAGTGTATGTATTCTTCCTCCCATCATGTACTCTCTGTTTATCAAATTGCCAAGGTCTACCCAACAAAAGATGACAAATATCCATAGGCATAATATCACATAATACTTCATCATTATAATTCCCAATTTTCAATTTCACCAAACATTGTTCACTTACTAACAACTTATGTTCATCCTAAATCCATTCTATCTGATAAGGCTTAGGGTGTTTCAATCTCTCCAATTTTAACTTATTCACCATCTCTTATAAAACAAGATTATCTAAACTACCACTATCAATAACAACTTTACAACACTTACTTGATACCTTACATCTGGTCTTGAACATATTCTTCCTCTGCAAGGGCTCTTCATCTCCTCCGATATGACACAAAGATCTCCTCATCACCAACAACTCTCCATCTTTTGGTATATTTTCTGATCCGGTGGGGTTTCTTCCACCACTACTTCTCTTCTGGTATTTTATGTCTTCTTACACTCTAATACACAATGTCCTTCTCCTCCACACTTAAAGAAGGTTCCTCTAAATGTCCTCTTGTCTTGTCTCCCAAAAATTTTATTCTAGTAACCATCTGGTTCTCTCCTCTGGTAGAAATTTCTATCATCCTTCTGATATGAATTACCTTCTTTGCACTTCTTTGTCCTTGCTCTGATCTGCATTGGTTCCTCTTCCTCTAGTATAGCCTCTTCCTCCTTGAAATCTTCATCTGGTAAACCTTCCACCTCTACCTCTCTTCCTCTGCTCATGTCTTTTGTTCAACTTCTCTTCTGCCTTTAGGGCATACTTGTAAGCCTCTTCAACACTCTCCAATTTGATCAAACAGAATTCATCTTGTATAGACATCCACAATCCATTCAAATATCTTGCAACTTGTTCAAATTCATCATCAACATGTCTGGATTTGATATTCAACTTGTAAAATTATTAGGTGTACTCCTTCACACTCGATTCCTTTTGTCTTAAATTCCGCAACTTTTGGAACAGATCCACTTGATAATTCATCGGCACAAACTTTGACTTCAACTTAGCAATCATCTGATCCCATATCTTAATCTTCTCTTTACCTCTTCTCTATCTATCAACTTGAAAATTCTCCCACCAAAGAGATGCATGGCCTTTCAACTGGGTACGGGAATATTTAACCTTCCTCTCTTCTGCAGTATTTTCAAAATAAATAAAAAATCTCCATCTCTGAGATCCAATCCATCAATTCATCTAAATCTAACTTCCCATCATATTCTGGTGGGGTAAAATGAGGTTTAGTATTCGTCCTACTCAAAACCCTCAAAAATATTTCCTCATCTGGATCAACCGCCAGTAGGTTTGCTTGTTCTGTCGGGGCTTCTTCTCCTTCATCTTCACTTACATCTTCAATATGTCAGCCTCTTCTCTAGGTTGTCTCCACGACTTCCAACTGGGATGCTATACCTCGCAACATCTCCATCATAGCACAGTCTGCATTCCCACATGCTCCACTATTCCTAGCTCCTCTTTGCGCCATCATTCACGCTAGTCCTCTACAACTACATGTCAGATCTTCAATCCACCACCCTACAACAAAACATTCAAGACACGCAACCTCTGGAACAAAACTTCACTCTGATACCACTTGAAGTAGTCACCGGTGAGGAGGGACCTCAAAGAGATCAATCCATACTAGTCAGCAAGAGTAAACACAATGGAAACATAAAGATATGATGGAGGCAATGCATAATAGATTGTTTTATTGCATGAAAATTGATTACAACCAACTGGTAACAACCGGGTTACAGCATACTGGCTCACAGGCCTGGTAGAACATACAGAATAGGTCACAACCGGGACCTTGAATCTTGAGATCTATCTTCTATACACAGTCTAACTACTTGATTCTCTTATTGATTGCATTCTAATGCACAATTAAAATTTTATATATATTTATATATATCAATCTAAAGGATCTAGTCAGCCCAAAAGGCATCAAAACCCAAAGAACAAGACCTAACGTGTAAAATAACAAGGTCGGCCTCCACCAAGAGATTCCTCCAGATAATCCAAAGGATTAAATGTAGATTGTGGGAAAAGGTCAGCCATACGCCAAGGAACATCGGAATCAATACCCAAGGCTCTACAAGCTTCAGAAGGGGTTTTGGTAGATCACCAAAATAGGTCCAGGCAACCGGTAACAAGAACTGCCAACCGGTAATAGAAAATTGTCAAGGAAAGTGATAGTGATATCTTGTCGGAAAATAATCCAAAAGTGATGCGGTCTAGGAGCAAGAAATATGATCAAGTCTTCAAGTAGAATCCAACTCCTCAGGATCTGGTAAACCAAAACTGGGACACACAGAAAGGAAAACTGAAACTACAAACAAAAACCAAAACATAAAGGAAAATATTTTTGGTTGATGCAAGATTGCTATGAACTGGGGATGCTCATGCATCAACCAGAACAGGCACTTTTGAATTTGGAAAGAAGAGACAAAAATATGGTAAACATTTCTGCAAAATGAGACCTAAGATTTGGATAGAGCTTTGAATCAGCTTTCCGGCAATATCTCATTTGCAAAAAATGGAGTCCGAATGCACAAGATATGCTCCAGAGTGCAAACAAAAACTTCTAAATTCAATTGGTAAAAAAGCCTACAAAATAAAAAAATGAGAGAAAAAAAATACCTCCGCGTTTGGATCATGCTCGGAATCATCTTTCCGATGATATCTTGTTTGCCAATTTTTGCCTTTGTATGCTCAAGATATCGCAAAAAAATCCTACCTTGCTCAAAAAATATTCTAAGCAAGGGCAGGTGGTTGGCTGGTGGCAGCCTGGCTGAGGTGGCGAACTGGTTGGGTTGAGTGGAGCGGGGCTGGGTAGCAGCGAAGTAGAGCAGGGTCAAGTGATGACAAAGTGGAGTGGGGCCAAGCGGGGCAGTTTGTAAAACCGTTGGTGGTTGTTGTAGGCTAGTGGTGGTTAGGATTGTTGGTGGCCAAGAGTCATTGGCAATTAACCCTACCATTGGTGGCTAGCTATTCGACTGGCTGCTAGGCGGTAAAAAAACAACACATAATTTTTTTTTTTAATTATATTTACTCTATTCGTACAGTATGGCCTATACGATTGAGACTGAGAAATAAATTGCCTCAAAGGTCCCGTCACCCAAAATAGGAAAATTTTATATCAAAAATATTCTGAAAGGCCTTTTGAAACCAATGGAAAGGTCTATTTAGGCCCAAAATGCTTTGAATTTTTGGGTACCCTCTAGAACAGAGAAAGCCCTAGAACTTCAAACCCTTGCAAAATGGACTCTGTGTATCCAATTTCAATGAAACAAAAGGCGATTCTGACTTTATCAAGCCTTTTGGAACTGATGGTTTCCTCCAAATTAACCCAAGATGAATGATTTATTGTGTATGAAAATAATCTAAAAAAAAGCAAACATGAATCTTCAAATCTAGAGCTCCGATACCATGTCAAAATTTGGAAGGATGAATCCCCACAAGCCCAATTATCTTCTACAAGAATACCTATCACACATATTGAGAAAATTGAATAACAAAATAATTGAAGATGATAACAATAATTGATTGATTGAATTGCTTGAGTTATAATGAAGGATATGACATCCTTATAAATAAATCCAACTCTAAAGATAGAAACCCTAAATGGTGTAGTTTACAAAGTAGACTGAGAGTTGAAACAAAATGCATGAATTAGTCATGTATGCACAAATAACATAATAGACTAATTAAATGCATGAAACTCTCAAAATATAAACATAATTTTCTTTTCCTAGTTTGCATTATGCATGGAGATAAATATTAATTAATTATCCCTAATTCCCTAATTAATTAATTAATTAATTAATAAATGCTAATAATTAATTGCTAATTAAAGCATCGATTATTTAGTGAATTAATGCAATTAAGTGAATAATTAATGTATGAATTGTTTACTCCAAAAGGGTGAACCCACTATTACATCGAGTATCCTCTCCCCTTGCCTTCATGGACCTTGTGTGAAATAGAAAGGCGATTAACACCCAATTTTTATTTTTGAGTAGAGAATCGGCTCTTGAGGGCCTCATCATCCCAAAGGAGTATTTTAAAATTGAGGTACGATGGGGATATCGTCTCTCCCAATGGGATCTTGAGCAGTGTTTTTTGAGCCGCTATACAAGTATGTTGGTCAAACAGTCAGAGTGTTGAGTGAATTTGGCTATGTGGAGGCCTTTTTTGCACCGATAAGCTCAATTAGAGTATTAAATGACTTGCTTCATGGATTTTTTGTTGGACTGAGATTCCTCAAAAACTTACTAAACACCTTGTTTTAGTGGCCCAAATCCTATTTCTTGTTGGTGCAGGAGGTCGAACCTCTGAAGCTGCCCGACATCATATCACTCAAAGTAGAGATAGATGTTCCTCGATTCATAAGGTCTTTGGTTCTTTGGGGTATGATATTCTAGCATGCTCGAGAAGTGAGTGTTGTGGTGGGAGAGCCAGCGCCACCAGATCTCTACCTATCCACTTTGTCTAGGTATATGGAGAAATCCAAGTGGGGATTCAACAAGTAGAATCCAACTTCCTACCTAGGTTGTGTTTTTTTCTCGTGTCTTTACTATGCAAACCTATAAATTTTATCACATTGAGCTAATTTTTGCCCTCATCTTTTATGCTTGTTTCAAAGTGTCACCTTGGCCATTATGTTTTCACTGCTTGATATCTCTTGCCAAGTCAGAAAAAATCCCAAATTTCTAAATTGACCAAAAATTTCACATCAAACTATCAAAAAACCTTAGTTTCACCATCTGTGTTTCTGAGTTTCACCATCTCTACCTCTGAATCGTCATCTACGTTTTTGAGGATCGACCTCTTCATCTACACTTTATCATCTCTGTCTCTATTTTGATGTCTATATCATAACGAAATTTTTAGTTTGTCCCCATCCATGCATCATAAACCCAAGTCTCTCAAACACCCTAAGAGGTCCATATATTATCAAATCAAGAAGAAGAAACCTAGCTACAAGTAAATACTTAAGCACCGAAGTTTCTTGTACAAGAATTAAAAACTCTTGCTAAAACACTATGTCTTTTTACACCATTTTCATGACTACTTACATTGTTACAGTAACAAGTTTGATGAGGAACCCACACTTTCAATCAAAGATTCACCTTATCCCACTCACTTAATAGGAAGTGTCCTTATCTCACTGTCTCTCCTTCCCCAACCAAAGATCACCTATTGAGTCATTATTTATCTAGGGTAGCCTTCCCTCTCTTCTTTTCTCTAAACCGCATTCCTCCATAATTATTTTAGTACATCAACCTAATCAACATCAATCAATCAATCATCAAATCTCTTAATCCAAGGTCAGCACTTCGCAAAGTTTGATTTAGACCTTTGTCATTTGTCAAATCCTCGGTTAGCGTTGTGCTTGAGAAAGAATCTATCTCAAGTACCTTGCTCAATTAATCCTAATCATTTGCTTTGATCTAAACCATGATCCATTACCTAATTTTTCTTAGGAACTTAGTATGTCCTAAGTATAAGAAGACTTGATTAAATCCTAATCCTAAGCTCTGAGGCAGCCTAGCTTGGTTGTTACCTCAATTTGTGGCCCATATCATTTACCCCTACACCGCACCTAAGTGATAATCCAAGGGCCAAGGTGTTATCCCAATTTGAATCAAACCTATCCTAATTCAAGGACCATCCAATCAAATCCAAACATGTCTTAAATCCAATCAAAAAAATTCAAAGTCCTTATCCTCATTTCATCACTTCCATAATCAAGTTCATCCAACCAACTTCATGTCATCATCTTCATTCTTAGGTTTACTTGTGCATAGTATTGACTCACACAAAAAAAGAAAAGATAGTCGCTCAGTTGCCCAACCCTGATGTTTATGTTGACCATGATGCCCACTTTGATACAAACTATGTTGACCAACCAAAACACTCTCCATAGTTGAAAACCCTTGTAGAAGATCCTTAAAACCAGGAAATGTTAGAAAATCTTGTCAAAACTATGAGTGGGTTCTTGGTAGAGCTTATCAAAGAAGGAGCACACTTGCTCACTGAATTTGATGGATCAACCATTGACTCTCTCATAGAAGATGAAATCGCTAACTGAACTCTTCTTCATACCATTCTATGGATCCACCACCTACAACTTCCATGCCCATAACTTTTGCACCTGCTAGCGCAAGTCCAATCCCCCCATCTTGCAACCTCATAGATCATCTGTACCTATTCACAATTCTGCCAGCTTTGTTAATGCCAACTTGCCACCCATCAGCACTATTGTCACTTCACGGTCCTTAGTCACCTCTCAACCCCTTGTCTCCTCCTATCAATATATTGGTGGTGGTATACCAACTATGTCTACACACATCCTTGGTCTTAACTCAAGTCAGTACATTCCCAATGTCCAAAATCAACAACCTAATCTTATGAAAGAAATCCAGGACATGAAATATCTCATTAAAAATCTGAAGGATGAGACTTTTAAGAAACCCTACATGTTTGAAGAGATTTTTCATTTTCCCTATGATCCTTCCATTTTGGTGGTGCCTTATCCCCCTGGTTTTAAATTTCTAAAGTTCAAGAAATATAAACGCAAAGGGGACCCTAGATATCATGTGTGAGAATTCTATATATCTTGTCAAGAGGTCTGTTGGAATCCTAATTTTTAGCAAAATTCAGTCTTCCTTAAGGATCCCAAGTAGTCATCTTCTCAACCCTGTACACATCTTGTCACCAAGATAATATTCAACCCTATTAATATACAAATACTAGTTTGAGAAGAATGGTTTATTTGATCATTAGGTGGGATCATTATTGTTACAAGTTCATTAATGAAAGACATGAATACCAAAGAGTTAAGAATCACCGATAGTATTTGGACTAGGTCAAACCAAGAGATGTCTCAAAATAAGTAATGGTTGATCAAGTTCTATTATCACATCAAGAATACTATATGTGGTGAAAATGTGGCTCCCATGAGGGTAGAGCCCAACATATAGATTCAAAAGAAATAGATGTGCATCAAAAGGAGTGATGACCTAAGAAGATTAAAAAAAAAATGGCATTTGCTTGTCTACAATACTCTAGAGGATTTCCTATGAATCACAATGATAAGTTATATCAACATAAACCATAAGAACGACAAAATAAAAATAGTGCTCGACCGAAAACATGAGTTACACTAAAAACATATTGTCGGTATGACCTTCCCCAAGTTTCCCCAAAATATTCATATCGATGTAATAGTGTAGACCTACAAGGCCAGAAGATACTACTCTGAAAATTGAAGTTAGAGCAATGACTCTTTCACTATGATTCACTTCAAGCTCCAATGAAAGATCGGGTATTGGCATAACAATGCACTTCTACCAAGTGTGAAAAGGTCTTACAAAAAACGTAGGTTACAACGAAAAGGCAACTTATCGAGGTGAAACCCCCTCAACTACATCGAAGAAACTCCCCATTCATAACACCAAAGTCATCAGTTTTCGGTGTAGTAAATAAGGTCTACAAAATTTGAAAGAATTTCACATAAATGATGTGTTACTCTGAAAACTGGGTGGGGCCCAGAGTTATAATAAGAAGAAAAAATTATTTATCGACAAAGCATTGTGGGGGTCTTGCCAAAACATCAAATTTTTAGTATAATTGCACAAACCGATCAAAAACATAAATATTATATCGAAATCCTATCCTATATCGAAATTAAAGTATCGGAGGAAGGGATGAAAGGATATACTGATGAAGAATTATTTTCATTGTAGTTACACACAATGAGAAAGATAAAAATAGTTTTATTGAAGAAGCATCCTATGTCGAAATCTGAGTAACGATGAAATTTTTTTGGGGTACTCTTGTTGGCAATCAACACTCATTCGGCGATCTTCAATGCAGTATTTATGGTCTGGGGTTTTTCATTTATGGAAACTCTTCTTGGAGACTCGATATGGTGGTCATGATTCATCTTAACCAGAAGCTGGAGTTAACCGATAGACAGTTAACTAGTATAACAGGGTATCTCGGTGATGTTTTGGTCCCGAATAATTTCCGATGATTGCAGTAATTTTGGTTATTGATTTCGTGTTCTTGATGAATGGTAAGATCCTTAGGAAGCATGTGAATACACTCTTTTGGTTCAATGCTATGTTTTTTTCGAGATTGAAGCTGACTTGGAGCTACATGTTACACTTCTTGAAGTTGACTTGAAGGAGATTGCTTTTGTGATAAGACCAGATATATAAGATCGAATTGACGATTGTTTTGAGTGGTAACACAATTGTGGTGATCCATTTTGGTGCAACTGAGCATATTTTCCCATGCACACTTTACTTACAGACAATATGGTAGCTAACTAAAACAAAAATAGAGTATTCAGCAAAGCAAACACAGTCAGAGATTCAGTGCTTAACCAGAACTCATTCTTGCATAGTCAGATGCTACTTGAGAGTTCATTTCATTGTATTTCCTCATTTTAATCAAATTTTAAGTCATTCGGACTTCCTTGAAGGTTTTAGCTTTCCAGGCAATTGTAATTAAGTAGTGAGCCTGAATGTAAGTGCATTCCCCATCTATGTAATATTTATGTACTTCTGGCCATAATATATGAATATTGTGGGTTTCAGCCCCACCATGGTTTTTCCCTTTCTGGGTTTCCACGTAAAAATTCCAGTGTTGTGGATTTGTGGATTCTTTGTTGCATGTTTATGTTCTTTTATGTTATGCATTGCTTATTGGTGGATAAAGATTAAGATTGTGGATTTGTTTTCTGGTAGATCACTGATTCACCCCGCCCTCTTAATGATACCTTATTCTAACAATTAGTATCAAATCAAGGTTCCTCAGAGGAAGCTTAACCACTTGAGGAAGATCTGGGAGATTGATTCTATGGATTCTGGTTTTTCAGAGACAACTCAATGTGGCACTTGAGGATCTTGATGCAGCTAGAAATGAGATTTGTACCTTGAAGAAGAACCTAAATGTTGCAGATGAATTCATTAGTGATCTGAAGGATCAAGCAAGTATCTGTAGAGAAAAGAGGAAGGAATTAATAGACAGGTTGAAGGAGAAACAAGATCAGATCATAGAATTCCAAGACAAAGCTGATGAGGCTGACAAGCTTCAGAGAGAGAATGTTGCTTTGAAGAATGAGATACAATCTATTGTGATGAGGCTAACAAAGGAGATTGAGGACCGAAAGAATAATGAAGAGAATCTAGCACAATCATTGAAGGAAAGAGTTGATTAATACTTTGGGTTTACCTACAAGAATGATCAGTTGGAGCTTGAGCTGACACAATCAAGGAATAATGGTTAAGAACTTGAAAGACAAATTTCTACCTTGAGGGATGAACTTGGTACTGCCAATGAAAACAAAGAAAAATTCAAAGCCGATTCAGCAAGGATTGATGAGATGTTGGAAAGTCAGAGACATGGAAAGGATATGAGAGGCTTAGGATTTGAGAAAGGCGAATCCTTTGAATCTGGGCAAGGCAATGCAAAACCTCATCAGAAGAAGAGCAAGAATCCTTTGGTAAGACAACCTAATTCTCATAAATTCAATGGTAGATGTTTTACTTGCAACGAGTTTGGTCATATGGTGAGTCAGTGTAGAATTATAATGAATAATGGAATGATGAACAATAACTGATATGATCAACAACATGAATAATGTTCCTACCTTTACTGGCCAGTGCTTCATATGTGATAACTTTGGATACAAGTCAAATATGTTAGAGAAGTAATAAATAATGTTCAAAACAATAGATGCTATGCTTGTGGAATATTTGGACATATCTCTAATCAGTGTAGGACAAGACCAAATCAAATGAACTTTAGACCTGTGAAGAATAATGTTGTTTGTCGAGCATGCAACAAAATCGGTCACATTACTACAGAAGCAAGAACAGTGCTCCGGTAGACAACAACAAATCAGCTAAGAGAGGAAAAGAAAAAGTATATGAGATTAGAGATTAGCATAAGAAGATGTGGGTAAAGAAGGATGAATCTAAGGCCGATAATGGATCTATATCTGAATACGGTATAAAATTTTCATTCGGTAACTAGGGATTTTGGCCTTAGGGGGAGGCAAACTGATGCAAATCTTGCAGTACCCCTTGATGAGATCTGTAGTCAATGGATTAAAAATGATAGGGATTGAGTTTCAGTTGATATCAGGGATTCAGATGGCTGATTCTGGCATCCAGTAGTCGAACAGGGCATCCGGTTGGATATTTGAGGTGCATTTATTTCAAAGTGAAATTAGGGTTTGCAAAGTTAAAAAGGGCAAATATGAGAATCATTCTTCACTTTACGAATAGTATTTCTAAGCTGAAGAACAAGGCAAGGCGATCAAGGTTTTTAGCTGATCAGAGAGCAAAAGTGATCTGGTGATCAATCTAGGGTATCCGTCAATCGGTTGAGGTATTTTTTGAAGAGCATTTTTGAGTCTGATTTTCTGAGAATTTGAAATGGCATCTGCATCTTCCATTGCTACCCCTCTGGTTATTGAATTCAAGGATAGGACCCATCCTGTGTTCAAGAAACACCCCTACAAATCCATGGAATTCAACCCAGTTAGAGCTTTCTCTTTCATTCCGCTCAGAGTTCTGCATGTTGATGATGTTCAAGCCTATATTCACTATGAAATTGAGGAAACCGGCTCTGAGGATATTCTGGATCTTTATACTGACAGCATCATGGATGAGATTGGCATCCCTAATCTGGAATTTGCACAGTTGCAGAGAAAGGGTTTCACTCAATTTGTAAACTTTTTGACATTCGATGAGAAGGAATGGGTGAGGTATGTGCTAAGAAGGATCCATGCTAAATTTATATGGCTAGACCAATCATACAAGATCACTGCTAATGCGATTAGGGTGATAACCTGTTTGAATCAAACCGGTGAAAATTCAAGGTTACGCAAGGTCAAGAACCCTATAGTGAATAAATTAACCGATGCATAATTTGATGGGCGATCAATGAAAATCAGTAAAATCAAGGAGGATGATGTCAAATTTTCTGAAATGGTAATTGGCTACAAGGTATACCAGTCTAACAGACTGAATTCTGTATCAGACACTGTTATTAATGCAGCCTACAAAATGGTCAAAGAAGATGCTCATTATGACCTATGCAGTTTGTTATTGGAGGAGCTAATGATACATTTGAAGAAAATCAAATAGGATAAAAAGTGTGTCTTTAAATGTGGTTCTTTGGTTATCTGTCTAGTGTTGTACTTCATGAATCAGATCCCTAGAACCAGTAGAGTGCAATGGGCTTTTGACAGACTGGTGGCTCAACAGATAAAGTAGGGGCTTGACACACTTGGCAACAAGGATAATCAAAATGTTGCTTTGTGGGATTTCTTCAAAGCCTTTCAAGACAAAATGAAACAAAGAGTCAAAATCCCCAAAGAAATTATAAAGAAATGAAGGGACAATCTACTTTATGGTGAAAAAAGATGAATGTCTTATGGAATCGGTTCAACCTTGGATGGTATGGATAATGCCTATGGGATATGAGATTGATGAAGCCACTTTGGATGCCTAAGCACAACATTTGTTAAAATCTCTGGTAGACACCAAAGAAGAAAGGTTCGAAACCTGCAAGGAGAAATCAATGGAGTTAAATACTAAGTTCAACAAACTGACAACAAAGAGAAAAGTTGCAAAGATTGTGGAGGAAATTCTTGTTGAAGAAGGACATCCCTGAGAGAGAGTTAGAGATGCTAGAGTTGCGAGGGATGCAGTTGAGAAAGAGAAGAAACAGAAGACTACACCTACTCCAGTTAAGGTAAAGGTGACAGGACCTTCTCCCACTCCGAGGTGAAGACACCTCCTGCTAAAGCAGAACCCTCTGGTGCATCTACTAAGGGTAAAGGTCTTCTAAGGAAGAAGGAGAAACCTCAAAGGGAATATGTAGTAGTTTCTTTGATGCAATTTGAGACTGAATCTAATACAGACATTCCTAAGGCACCAAAGAAAAGAGAGTTTTCTAGAGTGATCCGGAAACCCCAATCCAGTAGTGAGAAGAAAGTGCAGAAGGAGAAGAAGGCAAGATCTGATTGTGTATCGGTAGGAAAGCCCAAGCGAGGAAAGAAGACAAAATCTTACTTGGATGAGGCTATAGAATCCGGTAAGATTCAAAGACTTCTAAAATAGAGTATCATATTATTCCTCCTTTGTCTATTCAAGAGTTGATTGATGAAATTAAAGATGGAAATTTGAAGAACATCTTTGTATATTATGAGAATGTGGATGTTAAGGATCAAAGGCAGATTGAGGAAGCTGTAATTTTGTACATGGATATATTTAGTAAAGAATTGATTGAATTAGAAAAATATATTCCCAAAGATTTGTATAGTTTAATTGATGCTAGGAGAAAATTTGCTTGCCAAATGGATAGAGAAATAAAGGAGAGTGAACTGGTTAATCAGTGCACCAGTATCACTATAGAGGAAATTGACCGATTGTTTTATTGGCTAATAAAAAGGAATTTAGGAGCAAGCACGGAGTAAACAATCTGATGGTTGGCCGAGTTGGAGAAATAAGGACAGAAATTAGTGAAATCTAGAAGAAGTTTCTTATCGATAACCGGCTTGTAGAAACTGTCTCACAAGATGAAGCCACTCAGTCAAAAAATGCTTCGGTTAATGATGTAAATAAGGAAGAGGATACTCAGGATGTTGCAGAGCAACAAATTTTGCATTTTGTTGAGGTTGACCCTGCTAAAGAAAATGATGAATCAATAGAGGTAGAGGATGGTGCACCAAGTGGTGACATTGGCGCACAGGAGGCACCTAATGAAGGCAAATCTAGACAGGTCAAAGCTGAGAAGGAAGAGGAAAAACAAGAAGAACCAGATAAAGAAAAGGGTAAGGCAATGAAGACTTCGACCCTTGTGGCAATTGACATAGCTAAAATTCAAAGCCAAGGGAGTTTTCTGCAGTTCAATATCAGTTTTGATAAACCATTCAATCAGATGTCTCTAATAGAGAGGATGATTGTTGTTGTTGCTCTCCAAGAACAAGCCAGTCAAGAATTAGCACATACAAAATCTGAAGAGAAGAGACTCATTGAAAAATTGGTTAAAGTTTTGGAAGAGGTGGTACCAGATTTGCAACTTGATGCAAACACTAGTTCACCCGATAAGCTTCAGAACTTAATAGATCCTATATCCACACAGTTTGATTCTTTGACCAAGGCATCAGCCCGACAAGCTATGGAGAAATTTAAAGATTCTAAAGTTCAAACATTTTTGCAAATGGTTAGTAATGATAAGGCCCAGCTAGATAAGGAGTTAAAAATAATTGATGAGGCCTTAGTGAAAGGTAGTAAAATTTATTGAAAGACAAATTTTGAATATCACGGAGCAGATTAGGAATTTTGAGAAGGACAAGGAGAGGATGATGAGGTGGATAGGTGAACTTCGGAACCTAATTGGTACCTGGTTGGACACCTTATTGTATCATAAGATGGATTACATTCAAAATATGTCTCAGGAGACTCCTACTGAGATTGTGGCTATAGAATTTCATGCTTATGTTTTGAATGGTTTTGTTTCAATTTTGGAGAAGTTGCGAGTAGGATGGAACACATATCTTGGGTTCCTTAAGATGGCATATGCAGATATACTAAAACATGTATAGAATTTATCATCATGTGAATGTATATATGTACAGGCAATTTTGATACACACCCTATCTTTGGCATTGTTGTCAAACGGGGAGAGATGATGTGAAAAATGTACAGGTTGATTGTATGTATGGAGTGTACAGTTTGATGTAATACATATTTTTGGATTTTTTTATCTAAGGAGGATCCTTAGAATTCTTTTATTCTTCCATCCGTTGTACAGGTTTCAACACCTAGACATTTTTCACAGGTGTTGCCATCAATGCCAAAGGGGGAGATTGTTGGTAATTGACACTCATTCGGTGATCTTCGATGTTTGATTTATGGTCTAGGTTTATCATTGATGGCAACTCTTCTTGGAGACTCGAACTGACAGTCATGATTCATCTTAATTAAAAGCTACAGTTAACCGATAGGCAGTTAACCAGTATAACAGGGTATCTCAGTGATGTTTTGGTTTGGAATAATTTATGATGACTGTGGTAATTTTGGTGGTTGATTATGTGTTCTTGATGTATGGTAAGAAGCTTAGGAAGCATGTGAATACACTCTTTTGGTCTGGTGCTATGTTTTGTTCGAGATTGAAGCCGACTTGGAGCTACACGTTACACTTCTTGAAGCCGACTTGAAGGAGATTGCTTTTGTGATAAGACCGGATATACAAGATCGAATTGAAGATTATTTTTGGTGGTAACACAATTGTGGTGATTGATTTTGGTGTGATTGAGTGCAGTTTCCCATGCACACTTTGCTTACAGACAATCTGATAGTTGACTGAGACATAAATAGAGTATTCAGCAAAGCAAAGACAGTCAGAGATTTGGTGCTTAACCGGAACTCATTCTTGCATAGTCAGATGCTACTTCAGAGTTTAGTTCATTGTATTTCCTCATTGTAATAAAATTGTAAGTCAGTGAGACTTCCCTGAAGGTTGTAGCCTTTCGGGCAAATGCAATTGAGCGGTGAGCCTGAATGCAAGTGCATTCCCCATCTATGTAATATTTATGTACTTCTGGCCATAGTATATGAATATTGTGGGTTTCAACCCCACCATGGTTTTTCCCTTTCTGGGTTTCCACGTAAAAATTCCGATGTTGTGGATTTCTGGATTCTTTGTTACATGTTTCTTTTCTTTTCTGTTAAGCATTGCTTACGGTGGATAAAGAATAAGTTTGTGGATTTATGTTCTGATAGATCACTGATTCACCCCCCCCCCCCCCCCCCCTCTTAGTGATCCTTGATTCTAACAACTCCGACATTAATTTTGCACCAATTCAATGTCATGTTGCATGAATTTTTGAACTGATACATTAATGACCATTTTGCAACTATTTCTCAAATGACATGGATTGTGAATTTATGCTGAGAAATTGTGCCAGTTTCATATCACTGTGAGGAGATTACACAGAGAAAGTGGGGAGGATTAACCATAAGAAGTCAGAATTTTGGTCAAAATTCCAAGTAAGTATAAGAGGCCCACTCTGTCAATTAGATTTCTTCTTCTAAGAGAAATGGAAGAGTCTTCTAGAAAATCTAGGGCTAGAAAACAAAAAGAAAAATTTGTTGAGGCAGAAAGCTCTCAAGAAACAAAACCCAAGAAGCAAAAAAAGAAGGCATCTAAACCAAGATTTAATGGACCAGTTCCCTAAATTTGGGCCAAAATCTAGAAGATCTTACCAAGCGAAAATGCTAGGAGACAAGCATGAATACTTAGGCAATGTCTGGACACCTATGAGAGGGTGTGAGTTATTTTTGTATCATTACATAAAAAAGGAATAGGTCGAAGCCGATATGAAACCCGTGGACATTTAACATAGGGAAATTGGTTGTACCCAACGTCTTTGTGAATGTGGATTTGATGGCATTATTGGAAAAAAAATTATAAGCCTGAAAACAAAACAATTTATGATGCTACCAAACAACCACTTCTGCCAATAACTAGGGATTACATGACAAGAGTATTCGACCTAGACATAACCCTTGATGAGCATATTGATCAAACCCTCTTAACCTATGAGTTTTCCAGGCTCAAGGAGACATACCAATGATGGAGGCTACCTATGCATAGGCCCAAGGATGGATATAATCTCAGAATGTTTGAAATCAATGAAGAACCTCCTTATGATGTTGATTTGTTTCAAGAATATTTCAATTACACTTATTATTCAATATGCCAAATTATGGGAATTGAGGCAAATTTTCTGATGGAAGTAGCACCTATGATATTGACCGATGATGTGTAGACACATGATGCTCGACCTTTTGACTATGTGATCTTAATTATGGATCAACTCAATCATGGCTTGGAAAGAGTCAAGAGTGACCCCAGTGAAATCCACTTCAAACATTACTCGATTTTAATGCATATGATGTTGTATGTTGGTCAAGTGATGGGTATGTAGAAAGATAGTCTCAAAGTGAGTGAATATGATAGAGAAGGTATTAGAAAGCTAGTTCAGACGTGGATAGTAATATGGGATCAAAGATGTCAAAGGTCCCAGTATTTGTGCTTTGAAGAACATTTTGTCAAGCCTCTGTGTCATCTTCTTGGTTATTCTCACAACTACACTCTAAGTCCAAAAATACAAAAGTTTTTGAGGCCAAAGGATAATGATGAGCGAAAATTGGTCAACCATAATTGGGGAGACTAGTATGCCCTAAAAAACTACACTATGGTCAGAGTTTATGGATTTGAAGGTTCTCCTTTACTGCTCCCAAAAACAGTACTAGATAGAATTGCTTGTTTGGAGTTCATGAGACAATTGACAAAATCAAATAGCTTGCATTTGAAGAAGTATGGGAAACAGTCCCTGCTACCTGGGTATTTGGGTTTTGGAAGTTTTACTCTTTCTTCCACAAAGGGATATGACTGCATTGAAGAGAAGTTGGCATATTATTGTTTAAGTCAGGATGTACCTAGGGTCAATTTTGATCTTGAAGGATTTATTAATGTTTCTTAACAATCATAGAAACTTCCTTTGTATGAACATGTGCCACTTGAAGAAGAAGATCTGATCCAAAATTTGGAAGAAGCACAAGCCACTAAAAAGTTAGAATCTTTTGATAAATTCATTAGGGCTTAGGAATGGAAAAAAGCCACAATTTATCAGTGTCTAACGTATATTCAAACATTCAGGATCCTATTGCCTGTGCAAATATGAAGATTGCTTATTTGAATGAACTAATTGAGGGTGTCCTTGCAAGAGAAATAGATACAAGGAGGCCTATAGGAAGAGGCATATAGATTTTGACACCTCTTGCTCACTTGACCCCTAAACTTACTCCTATAATACTCGGTGATACTCAAGATGACTAGGAGCATAATTTGCATCAGGATCTAGGAGGAGGGGAGGTTCAACCTGATGACAAGGATAATGAAAAGGACACTAGGATATTAGCAGGTAAAATTTTTATCTCTGATTATGCATTCATTCATTCACTACAATTCAAAGCATTCTTTTACAAACACTGGGGAAAATTGATCAGGCAGCGGACCGGTAATGTGACTCTAGAGAATGAGAGTATGCTACTTGAAAATTTTGAAAAAGGATATTGACAATGAAATCACCAAAATGACTCCAATTAGAGGAAGAAAACTCTTGTATGAAGTCGGTGTACTCATTGTACCAGGTTGGGATATGATTTCTTCAATCTTGTTTGATAGTTTTATTAAAAATCATGATATACTTTAAAAGATATTGCCACAAGACATTGATAGGATCTATTCTGGCTCTGGTTTTGACCATGACAAAAAAACATTGTTACAATGGGCTCTTTACCCAAGGAACAAAATGCCTACTTTGGTAGAGACTGACACACTATTTGGCCATCTTATGGTTCAAAAGGTGGGAAAGACAGACCCATTGGAAACTGTTGACTTAAATGTTAATGTAGCAGAATTCACCAAAGCCCAAATACAACATGTGGTGAAAGAAAGAGATGCCTATAAGACTAAATATGAGAAGACAAAAGAGAGAGTGTGACAGTTGGAAGAATAATTGAGATTGGTTCCTAACAAAGAATAATTTTCTTATGAACGAGAACAACATATTACTAAAGCATTATAGGACACTAATTATTGGAGATATCAAGCAGAGAAGTTGCAGAAAAAATTAAAGAAGAAAGAAGAACAAGGGAAGAGAGTTGTCTATGATATGATGGCAGGACAAGTTACCTACAAGTTTAATGAAATGATGCAGTACACCAATAATTATTGGAACACCTATGTAGGAACTTTCAGGGCATTACAAAAACATGCTAGTGATAGAACGGGTGAAAGAGATAGTTGATAAGGTGTAGGATCCTGAATCTTCCAAGCTACTAAAAAAGTCAAAAAATTATGGTCTAAACAAATAGAATACAAAGATGAACTAGACGATGATATGAGGTGATCAAATATAGAGGATACTGAGAGTCTCCCTTCTCTACTGAATGATAATGATGGACTGCCAATGCCTTGAGAACAGTGGAAGGAATTGTTGTCACAAGAGCATCTATGGGCATTGGAGGAAATCAATGATGAGGATCACATTCAGGAAAACATAAAGTTCATCCTGAACAAGCTCTACATGAAGTAATACATTATGAGACACTTCATTTCGAATATCACCACCTACAAGGAGAAGGAATACATAGACCATCTAGGGGCTATCAAATTATTTCTCTTGAAACATTAAGTTCTTATTCGAATTAGTTACATTACGTAACTAATTAATATGATTGTTACAAAGAGACATTTATTTCATATGTACTTGATCCCTCCTTATTAAAGGAAGGTCATTTTCTTTCATTTTGACAGTGGATGATAGATTTAAAAAAAAAATATGATAATATATAGTTTGGCTTGCTTTTGAATCATAAATTGTGGTATGAAGTATTGTGGATGCTTTTAATTTGAGCTTGTTATTTCGGTACTGTGAGATCAAAGACTATTTAATTTCTTTGGTACATTGTGGTTATTTTGTCATTTTCATACTACTACCTTGTTGTATGGTGTGAACAAGAAGAGTTATATTCTTGGATTGATTATTGTATGAGCCTCTTTCTAGGAAAGACTAAAATTTCCCATAGGATAATTGTCATGGTAAAATTAAATCACTAAGTGTGGAAAAACTAACAGTGGGTGGTAGTTTTGTTGTCTAACAAGGAAAATATAAGAAAAGAAATCTATGAGAGTCTGCACGCAATTAGGATTGAAGGAACTAATCCTAAACACATTCTTGTAACTTCATAATTTTTAGATTTTTAGTGAAGGAGATTTTCTAGAACTTTTTGAAGTAGGAAGTAGGAGTAGGGATAGTAGGTCATATCACATTTTTTATGCCAATTTGAGATTGACCTTAGTATAATTTTTAATATTAATATGCTTAAGCATAGTAGGGAATAAGTACTCGATGAAAAGGTATACACACCTTGGTCTAGCAGAACCAGAAGAAGTAGGGATTCAACAACCTTAAGGGTTTAATCCATTAAGTTGGCCAAAGTTGACTACCTAATTCAAGCATAGAGATTTTCATCCTATTAGGGTTGGGTTACCTGCAATTTTAAGCTCCAACAAAATTGGCTACTCTGCTGGGGAGAACTGAGATTGCGACCATTGAAAAAATTATAAATTTAAGAGGAGGAAACTCTATTGGGGACACAAACATATAAGCCATATCTTAATCAAAACAAGTTGAAATTTCTAAAAGACACTATTGTGGAAAAAAAGAACTCGTTCCTTGAAAACGGTGGCAACTCTGATCCTATTTGTACAACCTTGATGTGGGTTAGACGGTCACTACATAAAGACCACCAAGATCACATATAATTGAAATCAACACAAAATAACAGAAACAAGAACAAAAATCAAAAGAAATAAGAGGTAAGTCGGGCTTAAATGGAGCCCCATAAGGACAATAATGGGCATCACTTTACTCAGTATAGGAATCCCCTTGCTAATGAGGATAATATTCAAACAGAAATAGAAAGGAATATCCAAAAATAGTATGAATCAAGCACAAGGAAGTATGGCATATCAACAACAACAGGTAGACAATAGTACACCAAGATTTTTAAGGGCGCCCCCAAGGTTTTCCACATCTGAAAGCTCTTGTAAGAAGTCATCTTTGTCTAGTAGTCAAACACAAGGATCCAATGAACAAGAGATACAAGATGAAATTGACATGTCGGAAAAGGAGAGAAGAAGGTTGATATTATATAGAGTAGGGATGATATTGCCCGAGAATTCGCTCGCTTGTCTGCACAACTAGTGTCCCATGTCTCTACTCAATTACATCAAACCATGCATATGCCTAGTAATTTTTCATACCCATGAATGACTACCTCTATTCCCTACACCTCACAATATACTCAATGCACTATGTCGATGACCTTTGCCCCTACCAACAACTTGCCTATTCAACTTCAATGTCCATACCCTTTGAGACTAGTATAGCTATGAGTAAGGGAGGGATAAGTTATAATTCATACAGACCCATACACTACAATCCCCCTTACAATTTTGGAAACTACCAGAATTATCAAAATAATGCAAACTATTATCAAAACTACCAAGTGCCACCATAATATTTGTTGGCAATTGATACTCTATTGGTTAGTTTCACTATGTTGTCATTGATGGCAACATGATTTTGGGTTCCGACTTCATATGGTGTACTAGCAGGCACCTCACAGATTCTACACCGACACAGGTACCCGTAGGACAGAAAGATTTATTTGGTCACCGGCAATGCAGGCCGACATGGTATAGTAAAGGTTATCGGTATTGGAGGCTGACTTCTCTTTGATCCGGCATCTAAAACTTGTTTTAATATTTATACATTTGTGATATCTGACTAAAATGTAATCTGATATTGTGTATATCTTTGTAAGCCGACATAAGGCATAAATTTGTATAGGATATATAGGGTAGATTGATTAGATCATTTTAATATGATAGGGATGTAATGTAATGGATATGTAAATGTAATATGATGCGAAATATATTAGTAAAGGGGTTTAGGGTTTCAATCGAAACAGACAGAGCTTAAACCGGAAGTGTATTCTGGCATAGAAGATGTTATCTTAGCAGTTCACACTTCTTTGGATTGTTGTCTAGAATTTTATGTAAACAATGAGGCTCCTATTGTTATTGAGCAGTGTGCTCTAAGTTGTAAGCCTTCCTGCAAGTGCAGGCCCATCATATATTGTAATATCTCTTCATATGGCCAGTGGATTGATATTGTGGGTCAAAACTCCCACCGTGCTTTTTCCTCATTGAGGTTTTCCACATATAAATTTGTGTGTTATGGTTCTCATTTATGTGTTTGGCTTATTGGTTTCTTTACTTCTTTCAATTCTCTTTATATTGGTATACCGGTTGGTGCATGAATGTTTTATTAAGGCTAAAATCTATTATTCTGGTATAACATTGATTCACCCCCCCCCCTCCTCTCAGTGTTATTAGTTTCCAACAATTGGTATCAGAGCCTTGTGCCTTAGAGGAAGTTTAATAGCTTGAGGAAGATCCTAAAACTAGAATCATTGAATATGGCTTTGGAGAAGCAGCTTGAGATGGCACTTGAAGATTATGATGTTGAAAGATTGAAGAGCTTAAAGGTACAAGATGAGTTGAATTTTGCTAAGGAATTCATTCTTGTCCTACAAGAGAGGCTATCATCTATTCAAGCTAGGAAGAAGGAACTTTTTCAAAATCAAGATGATGAAGAGAAAAATGCACTTAAGGAACAATGTCAGAAATTGAGTCAGAAGAACATGGTTATGAAGAATGAAATGAAAGTTATAACTATGAGGATGTCTAAGGAGATTGAGGACAGAAAGAAAAAGGAAGAAAATCTTTATGTATCCCTGCAGAACAAGTTTGAAGAATGTGGTAGGTTGGTTTATGAAAATGATATGTTGAGAACGGATTTGATACAATCCCAGAGCAATGAGCAAGAGCTTGAGAGACAAATGATAATACTAAGAGAAGATTTAACTGCTGCAAGTGAGTACAAAGAAAAAATCAAGATCAAATCAGCACAACTTGATGAGTTGTTGAAGAGACCAAGGCAGATTGGAGATTCCAGTGGACTTGGATTTGAGCAAGGACAGAGTTTCGGTATTACTAATGAAGATCAAAACCATAAGGCACCAGTAAGACATTTCAATGCTTATAAATTTAATGGTAGATGTTTTGTTTGAAATAGATTTGGTCACATGGCTAGGCAATGTAGAAACGGAGCAAATCAGAACCCTGATTCTGCTCCCGATAAATGTTCTAAATGCAATAAAATTGGTCATAAGACAAAAGATTGCATAATTAATATAAAATGCTATGCTTGTGGAAAATTTGGACATATGGCTAATTAGTGCAGGTCAAGCAATTTCACCAGTTTAAGGAAACCAATTCAGAAGAACAATGTTACATGTTATGCATGTAATGAAATTGGGCATATTGCTAAGTTTTGTAGAAGCAAAAAACCACTGGTTAGTAATGGAGGATCAAATGAAAAAGGAAAAGAGAATATTAGTGAAATCTGGCATGATCACACTCAGAGATGGGTTAGGAAGACTGAAGAACAATCATCAGATGGGAATGTCCTAGTTACCTATCTAGCTAAAGAGGTTGCTCCTACACCGGCAGTGAGCTCATCCACTAACTAAGGCAGATGCCTTAGGGGTAGGCAAAATTCATGACTATATTGCATATGCCCCGAGAAGAGGTTATGTAAGATGTTCCATATATTGGAAAGGATTATCCGGCATGCATATATTCTGAGCGAGATCTGGTATCTTTCACCAACATTCATTTATTTCAATGAAAGATTAGGGTTTTTGTCGAAGGATAAAAGGTCAAATACACTTCATTGTTAATCACCCTGCACTCAGAGCGATTTCAGAGAAATTCAGAGTGACTAAGTGAGATCAGAGGCTATTTAGAGGCAATCAAATTTCTTCTTGAGTGACTTCACCGGCATCTAGAAGAACTTGTTGACGGTTTTCACTGAGAGCGATCTAAAGGTATTTTTCTTGAAACATGGAAGCGCGATCATCTTTTGTTCCTATTTTTGTTACAAATCCAACTGTAGTGGAGGTTAAGGACCACCCCAGGCCAATTTACAAGTAGTATCCACATGTGGTTACCAAGGAAGATTTAGTTGGAGCGTTTTCTCGCGTTCCGGAAGGAGTGGTGTATGTAGAAGATGTTAGGGCATACATTCATTGTCATATAGAGGACTTGGGAACTTCATAGATCAAGGGGATAGATATGAATGAACTAATGGGAGAATCTAGAAAGATTAAACCGGCATATCAACACATTGAAGATCTAGGGTTTACAGGTATTCTAGATATTCTGAAGTTTGAGGATGAAATAATCAAATATGTACTAAGCAAAGTACATGGGGAATTCATATGGCTGGGCAGACCTTATAAAATCACTAAGAAAGCCGTCTGGGCAATTACTGGTTTGCCATTGGTAGGGCAACATTCAAATAAGAAAGTGTCAAACGACTTCGTGAGGCAAATCACCAATGCCACATCTGACAAGAGATCGATGAAAGTGAGCACTATCACCGACACCAACACCAACATAAAGTTTGGCAACATGGTTATAGGATACAAGGTAACTCAGTCAAACTGACTGAATTCTATTGCCAGTTCATGTATTTTGGCTGCATATAAGATGATGAGAGAAAATGTAAAGTTAGATCTTTGCGGTTGGATGCTTGAAGAGTTGTTGATCAACTTAGGAAATATTAAAGGTGAGAAGAAGGGCACCTTCTGGTATGGAAATTTTTTAGTTTACTTGATATTATACTTTCTGAATGATACACCCAGTTCTGGTAGGAAGCAATGAGCTTTTGACATCCCAGTAGGAAGATAGTTAAAACAATCACTTGTTGCATTAGGAAGTCAGAGAGATTATAAGATATGGGGTTATTTCAAGGCTTTTCAAAAATCTATGAGGTCTAGGATAAGAATACCTGAGCATATAGTAAAGAAATACTCTACCGACATATGTTTCATAGTTAAGAAGGATGTGACTCTCATGGAGGCAGTCAAGCCCCAAAAGATTTGGATAGAGGAAATGGGCTATGAGGTAGGTGCATTAATCCTTGATGCCTATGCAAAAAAATTGATTGATGCATAAATTGACGAGGCAGAGAAGCCCTGTGGAACTGCACATCATAAGACTCTAGAGGTTGAAATAGAGTTCAACCGGAAGAGCAGGGAAAAACAAGAAGGAAACGCAAGTAAATTTGTATAGGAGGTCTCAAAGGACATAAAGGCACTTATTGATGTTGTCCGAGAGAAAGGGAGAAAGAGGAAGGATCTGGTAGTTCATATTGAACCTGTTCCTGCAGATTCTGAATCAGAGGATGACACACCATTAGCCTTCAAGAGGGTCGTTAGGAAGAAACCGCAAGAACCTAAGGTAGAAGTAAAGAAGCAACCGGGTAGAACGGTCACAATCAAGTTACCGGCTTAGAAGCAAGCACCTAAGGCTACACCTACAACTGCATCCAGTACTACTAAGAGGAAAAAGAAGAGTGATATTGATTTGCCACTTGAAACTGGTAATGTAACTATCATACCACCCAAAACTTGTGCAGAAATTGTTGATGAAATAACTAAAGATGGCATGTTGAAGAATGTTAAGTTTTACTATGACAAATTAGAGGTTGATGAACAAAGAGAGGTAGAGGAAGCAATCCTGTTATACTTGATATTTATAAGAAAGCCTTAATAGAGATAGAAAATCAAATACCGGCTAAGTTATGTAACATGTTAGATGCTAGAAGATTATTTACTATGCAAGAGGATAAAAACATTAAAATGCAAGAACTACTAGCTATCTGTGTTACTATAACTTCAGATGAAATGGATAAGACAATTGAGGTTGTAGATAGAAAGGTTTTCAATAGCAAACATAGGATAACTAGCCCGATGTTGGGGAGAATGAATGAAGTAATAAAGGAAACTCAAAAAGCTTGGATTAAATTTTTGGGAGAACACAGAGGATTCTTTACTTCACCGGATACCAAGATAAACATTGTAGATACCCCGGTTGAAGGGAAAGGAAAAGGGATTATGGGTACTCCACCCTCAGCTTTGAAAAATATCAAGATAGTGGAAATTGAGCCACCGATAAACATAAATGTACAAAAAAATATTGAAACACTGGTTAATATTGAGAACATTGTACAGGATAATAACATTAAGGAAAATTGTCCTCTGGATACTAATGTATAGGTTGAGGATATTGTTCCTAGAGAGGAACCGACAGTTACACAGATTGCACCAAGTGGCAAAGCCACCAGTGCAAGTGAGGAGGTAATAAAGAATAAATCATTAGAGAAAATAAGGGAATCCGATAGGGTACTAGTTGGGAGCCCATCATTATTGAAAATTGAAACTTCTCTAGTAGAAAAGAAAACCATCACAAAGATGAGTCCCACAGAACTGATGATGATGGTTGCTCAGAAACTGATGGAGGGATCCACAGACTAGGGGATTATAGATCGATCAGTCATTGTTCTACACAGATTGGTCCTAGAATGTAAGATTGAAAATGAAGTGATCCCTTCTGGAAAGATTAAGGTAATCACTAAGCACATATCAAAAGACTTTCAATCCTTACAACAGATCTCTAACCGACAAGGCACCTTCTGGTATGGAAATTTTTTAGTTTACTTGATATTATACTTTCTGAATGATACACCCAGTTCTGGTAGGAAGCAATGAGATTTTGACATCCTGGTAGGAAGACGGTTAAAACAATCACTTGTTGCATTAGGAAGTCAAAGAGATGATAAGATATGGGGTTATTTCAAGGCTTTTCAAAAATCTATGAGGTCTAGGATAAGAATACCTGAGCATATAGTAAAGAAATACTCTACCAACATATGTTTCATAGTTAAGAAGGATGTGACTCTCATGGAGGTAGTCAAGCCTCGAAAGATTTGGATAGAGGAAATGGGCTATGAGGTAGGTGCATTAATCCTTGATGCCTATACAAAAATTTTGATTGATACATAAATTGACAAGGCAGAGAAGCCCTGTGGAACTGCACATCATAAGACTCTAGAGGTTGAAACAGAGTTCAACCGGAAGAGAAGGCAAAAACAAGAAGGAAACGCAAGAAAATTTGTACAGGAGGTGTCAAAGGACATAAAGGCACTTATTGATGTTTTCCTAGAGAAAGGGAGAAAGAGGAAGGATCTGGTAGTTCATATTGAACCTATTATTGCAGATTCTAAATCAGAGGATGACACACCATTAGCCTTCAAGAGGGTCATTAGGAAGAAATCACAAGAACCTAAGGTAGAAGTAAAGAAGCAACTAGGTAGAAAGGTCACAATAAAGTTACCGGCTCAAAAGAAAGCACCTAAGGCTACACCTATAGCTACATCTAGTACTGCCAAGAGGAAAAAGAAGAGTGACATTGATTTGCCACTTGAAACTGGTAATGTAACTATCATACCACCCAAAACTTGTGCAGAAATTGTTGATGAAATAACTAAAGATGGCATGTTGAAGAATGTTAAGTTTTACTATGACAAATTAGAGGTTGATGAACAGAGAGAGGTAGAGGAAGCAATCCTATTATACTTGATATTTATAAGAAAGCCTTAATAGAGATAGAAAATCAAATATCGGCTGAGTTATATAGCATGTTAGATGCTAGAAGATTATTTACTATGCAAGAGGATAAACAAATTAAAATGCAAGAACTACTAGCTATCTGTGTTACTATAACTTCAGATGAAATGGATAAGACAATTGAGGTTGTAGATAGAAAGGTTTTCAATAGAAAACATAGGATAACTAGCCCGATGTTGGGGAGAATGAATGAAGTAATAAAGGAAACTCAGAAAGCTTGGATTAAATTTTTGGGAGAACACGGAGGATTCTTTACTTCACCAAAGACCAAGACAGACATTGTAGATACCCCGGTTGAAGGGAAAGGAAAAGGGATTATGGGTACTCCACCCTCAGCTTTGAAAAATATCAAGATAGTGGAAATTGAGCCACCGATAAACACAAATGTACAGAAAAATATTGAAACACTGGTTAATACTGAGAACATTGTATAGGATAATAACATTAAGGACAATTGTCCTCTGGATACTAATGTATAGGTTGAGGATATTGTCCCTAGAGAGGAACCGACAGTTACACAGATTGCACCAAGTGGCAAAGCCATCGGTGCAAGTGAGGAGGTAATAAAGGATAAATCATTAGAGAAAATAAGGGAATCTGATAGGGTACTAGTTGGGAGCCCATCATTATTGACAATTGACACTTCTCTAGTAGAAAAGAAAACCATCACAAAGATGAGTCCCACAGAACTGATGATGATGGTTGCTCAGAAACTGATGGAGGGATCCACAGACTAGGGAATTATAGATCGATCAGTCACTGTTCTACACAGATTGGTCCTAGAATGTAAGATTGAAAATGAAGTGATCCCTTCTGGAAAGCTTAAGGTAATAACTGAGCACATATCAAAAGACTTTCATTCCTTACAGCAGATCTCTAACCGACAAGCACTTGAAAGATTCACTCAAGCTAAGAGAGTCGCTTTTGACCAGATCATTGAGACAGAGAAGAAAAAGATTGAGGAGAAGTTAATTCTAATTGAAAATTCTTTGAAACAATGTAAAAACATATATAGGGTATGTTGCAATACTTATATACTAAACAAATGTAGAGAAAAAGATAAAAGAGATACAGGAGAAGATTGCTAGTATTGCTAACTCTTTTGATGGATTAATTTCATTGACAACATCAATTGATGGTCAAATTTTGACTTTGGAGAACCAAATTTTTGCTCTTGAAAATGAAAGAGATAAAATCATTTGGAGAGCCAGAAGTCTGAGAGGTTTAGTGAGTCCAAGATTGGATTCACTCTATGTACATAAGAAGGAATGCATGGATATGTTGGGAAAGCCCACACCGACAGAGGTCAATGAGAAAGAATATTTTGCATATTTATTGAGTGGACTTGTATCTATCTCCGACACATTCAAAACCAGCTGGGATACTTATGTGGAATTACTGGATAAAGCTTATCCGAAAATCTTGAAACTAGTCAAGCTTCGGTAAGACATTTTTGGAGGTATTTAGTGTACAGTACTTATTCTTTGACATTTTGTTTTGGGAATTGATGTCAAAAGGGGAGTAGTATAGATGTGAAAAAGGATAAAAGGGTTGCATACATTAGGAGGAGTTACAAAGTTTTTGAATTTTGGAGATATGGAGTATTTTGCATATTCAGCTCAAGGGGAGCAGGGCAGGATGAAACTGACAGATGAAACCATGACCATTTTTCATATGAGAATTGCCATCAATGCCAAAGGGGGAGATTGTTGGAAATTGACACTCTATTGGTTGGTTTCACTATGTTGTAATTGATGGCAACATGATTTTGGGTTACGGCTTCATATGGTGTACCGGCAAGCACCTCACAGATTCTACACTAGCACTAGCACCGATAAGACAGAAAGATTTCTTTGGTCACTGACAATGCAGGTCGACATGATATAGTAAAGGTTATCGATATTGGAGGCTGACTTATCTTTGATCCGGAATCGACAACTTGTTTTAATGTTTATACATTTGTGATATCTGGCCAACATGTAATCTGATATTGTGTATATCTTTGTAAGCCGACATAAGGCATAAATTTGTATAGGGTATATAGGGCAGATTGATTAGATCATTTTGATATGATAGGGATGTAATGTAATGGATATGTAAATGTAATATGATGCAAAATATATTAGAGAGATTATGTATGTGAGGAATTTATTCTAAGGGTTATTCTGGTAAAGGGGTTTAGGATTTCAACCAGAACAGACAGAGCTTAAACCGAAAGTGTATTCTGGCATAGAAGATGCTATCTTAGCAGTTCACATTTCTCTGGATTGTTGTCTAGAATTTTATGTAGTCAATGAGGCTCCTATTGTGATTGAGCAGTGTTCTCTAGGTTGTAATCCTTCCTGCAAGTGCAGGCCCATCATATATTGTAATATCTCTTCATATGGCCAGTGGATTGATATTGTGGGTCACAAATTCCACCGTGGTTTTTTCACGTATAAATCTGTGTGTTATAGTTCTCATTTATGTGTTTGGCTTATTGGTTGCTATTGGAGTTGAGGAAAAATCAACTCTACAGCTCCCAAAGATCACCTGCATGCAAACCTGTCATAGAAGGAGAGAAGCAAAAAAGCTATGGAGGCCAGAATTCAAAGATCCAGGAAAGAGGAGTCATATTGTTGTGCAACAAGAATGCAATTCAATAATTACAATTGTTATGAAAATACAAAGAGAGTATCCTTTATTTGTAAATAAATGAAATAGTTTTATTTTCATTCTTCTCTGAAATTTTCTCTCTGATTCTGCAAGTTTACTTCTTACTTTCCCAGTTAGATTCTTACTGGTCAGGTTCAGATAAAATTTTACATGGTATCAAAGCCTAGGAGCTAAGAAGAAGATAAACAAAAATTATTTGCAGGCATAAATCTGAAGAATGGAAGCTGACGTAAACCTATGTTTCTAGATGCATGCCAAGATCATGCTCTTCGAGGCCTTGCCTTCATCTTCTCATCCTTTGTGACAGGTTTGCATGCAGGTGATCTTTGGGAGTTGTAGAGTTGATTTTTCCTCAACTCCAATATGGTATCAGAGCTCCAGATCTACATGCCCTTGTTCTCTTCATGAGAGATTTTGGGCCTTGTTCTTCAGATCTATGTATTTGGGGGTTTGTGTAGTTGCTTTTTTTCATTTATGGGGGTAGCTGATTTTTTGGTACATTTTGGTGCCAAAAGGACCCCACGGTTGGGTTCAAAAGGTTGATTCCACTAATTTTGATATATAATTTGCCTATTTTTGGTGACAGGGGCATCTGGGACATGATTTTTTATTGGCACATTTTTTTGTGGCACAAAAATCCGTACGTCTGTACCTGCAAATGCGTCAGAAAATTTTTGTCACAAAAAAAAATTGTTTTTTTTAACCCTCTTTATGCCCTAAAAGAGGGGTTTTTTTACTTTTGGTCATAACTTGGTCATACAGAGGCATTTTTCGACAGATCTTATATCATCGGAAAGCTCTTTCCGAGCTCTATCCATATCTGGAGGTTTGAAATTTTTATTTTACATTTTTTATGGCATTTTTTGCTATCAAATCCAGAGGTTCATTTTTGCACTCCGAGAGACATAACTTGAGCATCCGAACTCCATTTTTTGAAAACTTTATATCGTTGGAAATCTTGTTCTGTGTTCTTTCTATTCATATGAGTTTTCTTTCTAGATTCTACTCCAAGTATGTTTTATTCAGTTTTTTGCTTTTCAGCACTCTAGTGAATATCTTGGATGTTTCAAGTCCTAGGATCTCTTTCATTGAGTAGGATGTCTCGTCTTTGGTTGTTCTTTCTATGTTTCCAATCTTCTATCTCTTCTGATCATTGTACATCATTTTGTAAGTTTTTTTTGCAAACACATTGAGATAAAGTTCCACTATGCATTGTATACTTGGGATCTTGCACATCTTGTGTCTTATTGTACATGCACTACTTATAAAGTGCCATGGGGGGGTTGATGTTTGTCTTTGTTTGTCATCTACCTTTGTCACATGAGTGTTCCTTCCATGACATTAGCCTCATGAAGTGTGTCAAGTGAGTGTTCCTTCCACGACATTAGCCTCATGAAGTGTGTCAAGTGAGTGTTCCTTCCACGACACTGTGTACTTTCTCTGCACCTTCAATGTTTCTAATTCTTTTTCATGCAACTCTTGTTAGCCATTCTTTTCAGTGTACCTGTCCCTCTCCCTTTTCAGCATTATGGGGAGGTTTGTCTTGTTGGTTCTAATGCTTCCTTGGTTCGATTGATGAGCTCTTCAAGTTTTGGTGTTTCATGCCATCTATGTCTTCGAGTTTAGTTGTTCGCCTTTTTTTTCCATCTGATTCGAGTAGTGTCATTTGAGGGCACTCATGCAGATTATAGTCTTCTCTACTTGTTCATGTTCTATTTCAGTGGAGGTTCTTTAGATCAACAGTTACTCTTTGACAGTGTTTGCAGCTATTTCATGCTTCAGTGGTGTTCTTCTTGCTTTTTTTGTTCCTATCTTCTAGAACACTCTTGTGGAGGCTTCTTAGTCCTTCACTTGAGCTTTCATGTCTTCTTGGGGAGGATTTTTGTTCCCACAGGGTTTTCTCCTTTTTGTCCACTTTACAGAGATTTTATTGTACTTGGGTACCTCATCAGGCCTAGTTGTCGGGACCCATTGTTGCTTTCCTGCATATTTTACATATTTTTTAGTTCTTAGTTGTTTTTTAGCTACTCCCTAAGTTCATCTTAATGGGGGGTGTTAGAGTTATCTTTTATTAGTTAATAATTATTTATTTAATTATTAGTCTATTATACTCTATGCTTAAGATAAACTTGGGAATCTTATAATTCTTTAGGGTTTTCACCTTTAGGGTTTCAAGTATCCTCTTATAAGGATTCTCTTTGTATTTTCATTAACGACTGTAATTATTGAATTGCATTCTTGTTGCACAATTAATATAACTCCTCTTTTCTGGATCTCTAAATTTTGGCGTCCATAGCTTTTTCGCTTCTCTCCTTTTGTGACAGGTTTGCATGCAGGTGATCTTTGGGAGCTATAGAGTTGATTTTTCCTCAACTCCAATAGTTTCTTTACTTCTTTTATTTATGTTTAAACTGGTATACCGGTTGGTGCATGAATGTTTTGTTAAGGCTAAAATCTACTATTTCGGTATAAAACAGATTCACCCCCCCTCTCAGTGTTATTGGCTTCCAATAGTATCAATACCAATATGGAGGTCAATACCAGTATCAGCATAATACATTCACTAGATGTCCAATGAATGTAGATAGATACGGACAAATGGATTTTATAGGGATCCTTGGATACCCTAACCCTAATCCAATTAGTGATGAACTCAGAAAGGTTATCCCTAAAATTTTAGGAAATGGAGAGGCTTCAAGTGAAGATCTTGTAAGGAGTTTCCAGAATACCCTAGATGGTTTTGATGTACGTCAAAAGGATGTTTTTATAAAATATTTATGCAATCCCTAACTGAAGATGCCCATGAGTGGTATAAATCTTATCGGATTCCTCAATCAATAATTGGAATGCATTCAAAACACTTTTTATTGAGCAGTATGGGAGCCATGTAGATCCAAAATTTACTTTACATGAAATTGCAAACATCCAAAAAGGATACAATGAATCAGTATTTAGTTTCAACATGAGGTTCACTATGTTACTAAATAAATTACCCCCTCACCTCAAACCTAATGATTTTATGGCTCAGCAATTTTATATTGATGCTTTTGATCCTAAGAGAGGGTATTAATTAAGGAAAATAAATCCCCCTAACCTAAATGAATCTTATAAAGTTGCAGTTATCATAGAGAGTAATAGGAAAGCATTTGGTAAAATAGGTAGGAGAGATGATGCCAAACTTTATAACCCCAAAATGAAAAATAAATAGGTTGAGGAGGATAAGATGAACAAAGTCATCAATGCTTTAAAGGATCTCATGTAGAAGGTCACTAAAAATGATAGGCCATAGTTTTAGAGAAGTGACAGGCAAAGACTACATGAGATGCCCTATAGGACGAGCTAGAAGGATGGTATACCCATTGATGAGAAAAAGGAGACCCCTAGTCCTTTGAAGAAACAAGGCAACCACTTTGTAGAATATTCCCCTTGGTGTATGGCCTGCAACTTACCACACTCCCTAGTACAATGTATTGTAGCTCAAAATTTGCAATATAATGATGAGCAACCTTACCATGAGAATGAGGAATATGATGACAACTGAACCATTAACATGTTGTCTACCATGGGATAATATGACTCATCAGATGATGGAGGCTGTGAATATGGTGTTACTCATCAAAGGAAGAACAAAAAATTCTATCAGTAGGAGTGAAGAGGGGGGAAAAGACGGAGAAGGGACAAAGGAGGTCAGAATGCAAAGAAATCAAAAAAGACATAATACAAATGCAAATGACCAAATTTATACCTTGTCTTTCACCTCTCCCTTGGATTGAGCTTGATGAAGTGAAGGCGCCCCTTTTGATGCTCCACTTGATTTTATCCTTGCTTGATGTGGATGTGGATTGCTCTCCTTTGCTCAACAAGATTAGGATTGCTCAATAAGATTAGGATTTGATAGGATTTGTATTGATGGATGGGGATTGAGGATTTGATAGAGGACTATGAGAAAATGATAAAGATGTGATAGAGAGAGATGAGAGGACAAATTATCGGTATAAGGATAGAAGAATGGAAGACCTCCTTTGTGAGGAAAAGAGGCTCCAATTTATAGATTGGAGGAGGTCAATGGAGGGCCAAGATTGATTTGATCATGAAGGGCTAAGATTGATTCAAGATTGTGGACATGGATCAAGGATGCATTGGAGAAATAAAAAGGAATATAAAATTCCTTATGAAAAGGGGGGAAAGAGATTTGAATTTCAAAATGAGGATGCATACGGGGATTCAAAGAAATTTGAATTTCTTTGAGAGGTTCAAGATTGATGTGACATGAGTGGGGGAATTTAAAATTGGAGAATAATGATAAGTGGGATTATGAGAGATTCTAGAAGAATTAATTAGGTTGAGTGGGGATTAGGAAAAGTGATTTGTGGGAATCACATGACTAGGTTAGTTAATTAAAATTAATTAACTGAGTGGGTGTAGAGGAAATAATTATTGGAGAGACTTTAGAAGAATAGGGGAATAATTAATTTATTTGATAAATTCATTATTGGACAATAGTGATAGGATTAATTAAACTAGATTTAATTAACACCGAGAGGGATAAGGATAACATAATTAAATCAATTAATTATGTTGGCAGGCTTAAATTTATTAAATATTGATTTAATTAATTTTAGGTGTCTACATTTTCTCCTCTTTGATATAGCGTCATGAAGTGATGTTATATCAAAGATGAATAAAACTTAGTAGAAGAAAAGGATAAGGCCTAGTAGCATGATACTCCAGTCATAAGATGAGGAAGAATGACAAGGAGGAAGGATGACAAAGAATTAGTTGTATGCCCCCTCGAGACGATAGGTGGGTTCAAAGAACACAGGTGTGCTCTTGAAATGGATGAGAAGATGAGGTGATAAAAGAATGAGAGTGATGAAGAGGGAAAGAGGAAGGATTGGAGTCTTATGAATGAAATGAGATAAAGGAATGATAACTAGATGGGATTTCTTGTTGAGCAAATATAGAGAGAAAACCTAGGTTTGATATTGTCATGGATAGTCTAGACCGCTAATTATAAGAACTAGGATGATATGAAGATCTGAGGCATGGACTAACGCTTAGACAAACAGGAATCTCTTGCACACAACCATGCAAGTGTTGATAAACACTAATGTAGGGTTGTTGGTTCATACAATAAAGACCCTCAAACATGACATGCCATGAAAACTACGCCCCATTATACCCAAGACAAGTCATACCAAGATATAGGATGTCCAAGGCATCCATGAACAGGTATAGTCTTGGGACACAAGATGAAAATTAAAGCAAAAAGCTCAAGCGTGCAAACAACATGCACATGAACAACTGACATCTCTTGCCAAGAGTAGGACATGGATTTGGATAAACTATCAGACTAGGAAAGGATGCATCCCGATGGGCAGGTGATGGATTTGGATAAACTGTCAAACATGGGAAGGATTCATCCTGATGGGCAGGGTGTTGATAGATTGATGGATGACAAAAGACAAGTTGGATGTGCAAGGTCTACAGATGAGAGGATTGTTACTTGGATTAGATTAGCACAGTATGGATGTGTGCTTGGATTAGGCACAAGTTAGTGTAATCTTAGGTAGATGAGAAAAGCTCAGTTTGATGGATTGGATAGGATGGAAGAAGGATAAATGATTAGATAGGATGAACAGGAGGATGGATGATTGAGTAGGATTGGATTGGGGGTGTGATTAATGATTGAATTCGAAGAGATAGAGAATATGATTGGATTAAAAATATAACTGGATAGGATTGGGTGGATTGATGGATATAGGATAGATGGACTGGAACTAATGACAAGGGAGAACCAAGGATTGGTAAGAGAATGGATGAATGGATGAGATTGCTTGGATAGGAGAGATGGATTGAGTGGATGGATATGGATAGGAAATGGAGGAATAAAGGATGGAGGGGGGATCCAATAACTATGTTGCAAAGGAGGAAAATGTCCCACTAAGGGTAGTGGGATGAAGGATAAGAAATATGGTGGATGGAAAGATAATGTGTAATCGATATGGATGGATAAAGGTTTAAGGCTTGTGTTTTTCCAAAGCATACATGCATATACATTATTTTGCCTCTATATGATCAAGACCAAAGATAAGAATGGAGGATTGCATTTGGATAGGATGAGGGATATGAGATGGAGGATATGGATAGGATAGTCAAGATCAAAGATAGGAAAGGGGGATGGACGCATATAGGAGGTAGATAAAGGATAAGAGATATGGATAATGAAAATGGTAGGATAGCATGGATGAAGCTTGCCCCCAAGTGTAGAGTGCAAGAGGGGGGATTACACATGATGCTTGTTTGCCAAGTTTTCATCATGGTACTTACCCAAGGTGCCACAAGAAGTGGTTTTCACCATTGGATGAAATGATTTTTCTTTACTTTTTCTGATTTTTTATTTTATTTTTTGCTTTTTGCTTTTTTTTTGTATTTTTCTTGATTTTTTTATTTTTTATTTTTTATTTTTGAATTTTTGGAATAGTTTGGGTGGATAAGGATGAGGATGAGTGGATAGCGGATGCGTGAAGGAGGAATCAAGCATCTATTTCTATGGATGGTATCCCTTAGTATTGCTTTGAATTGGAGGTATGCTCATAGATGTTGGTAAAAATAATTGGGGAGATGAAATGGATAAGGATTGGAAGATAGGATTTACAAAGGATTGGACTAATGGAATGGGATTGTGAAAAATGGATGGTGGATAATGGATGAGGTTTTGAAAATTTTGTGGAAGATCAACATTGGCACACACCTTGAGGGGTGGTGGAGTAGTGGAGGAGACGATTTTGGATTAGATGGAGGATAAAGTGTGGATTTTGGGACATGAAGACCCAAAATAGAAGAAGGGGATGATGGAGTTGGGATGGTGGATTTTGGGACATAAGGACCCAAAATGGATTTTGAAGATGGAGGAGTGTTACATAGAGGATTACAGGACTTATGAATGAATGGAGCTTTTTGATTAGCAAGTTTGGATGCCAATTTTGATTGTTCAGTTTCTAAAAGTAGCTTAGGAATCCACTTAGTTTTTGTTTTGTTTTTTCTTTTGGGGCCTTTGTGGCCTTTTTTATTTTTCTTTCTTTCAGATAATATTTTTCTTTTGAGTGTCATTTTGAGGGTACATATTGATCCTTTGAATTTTGTGGATTTTGAGCTTTGTGCTTTTTATATTGGGCATCCAAATTGCTTCCAATAGCAATGGTATGGGTGCATGAGGATGGATGATTTAGGGATTTTATGGATGGTGGGAAGATGGATGGAGAATGTTGGAAGGGATTGAAGGATGTATGCCTCTATTGATCTTTCTTAGGGATTATTTGATGTGATCGATGGAATGATGTAAGAACCCAAAATGGATGGAAGGAATAGAGGATTTAACTTTGGAACATAGGGTCCCAAAATGGATGTGGAAGATGAGGGATGGTGGGATTTTGATTTATATGAAGGGCTTTTAGATTTAGGAGGAATAGGAGATGCACCAACATCTTGAGCATTAGCTCGAGGACCCTTATTATTTCAGAAACAAGATGCGATTCCATTTTTAGGGGGATGGGTTGTGGAAGGAGGATTATAATCTTTAGATGGAATGGGGTCATGACATGGAGATGAAGGGATACTTTTATCTTGATTAGGGAGGGTATCATGAGATGGAGTGGGAGGGGCGATTGGATCTTGAGATGGAAGAGGATCATGCGATGGAGGGAGAGGGTTGGATAGAGGAATCATATGATAATGAGAGGAAGTGGAGCGAATGATATCATTAGATGGAGTGGAGGGTGATGCATCATGAGATGGAGAGGATTGGGATTTGATTTGAGGAGGAGGTGATTGAGGTGGATGGAGGATTTGAGGAGACAAGGCAACTTGATTTCGAGGTGGGGATTTTGTCTCCTTTGCTAGCATGTATTGGATAAGATTATGGATAATGGACTTGGAGGATGTGGATAATATGGATTTTGGAGGATTGGGATTAGATGAATTTGGATAATGGATTGGGGGATGAGGATTGGATGGAGGATTGGGATAATGGATTGGGGAATTAGGATTAATTATTGGAGGACTATGGAGTAAAGGATTTGGATGGGGAGTAGAGGTAATGAATGTGTTGTAAAAGGATGGGGTTTGGGATGTGGATGGGAGGGGAGATGAAGGTATACATTTTGGATTAGAGGGGTATGCGGATGAGGGATAATATGGAGATAGAGATGGGGAATAAGATGGATTTCCCTTGTCAAAGGTAGAGGAAGGATATGAGATATGATATAGACTGGGATTGGATATAGTGTGTTGAGATGAAATCGATGGTGATATGATAGATGGATGGGAGGTTATGGGATTGACTTGGTAGGTAGGTTGAGGTGGTTCGTGAACTTTATGAGAATTTTCTCATACCAAGCCATGAAGTTCTGGGTAGCCATGTTTAGATTGGAATTGGATGAATATGTTTTGGAGGAGAAAGATGATATGATGATGTTGAATGAAGATGGGGATTAGGAGTTGGCTTATAATGATGATGGATTGGATTTAATTATATTTGGATTAGATTTGATTTGGTTTGGACTTGATTTGATTGGATTGGTCCTTGGATTAGGACTTGATTTGATTGGATTGGTCCTTGGATTAGGACTTGATTGGATTGGATTGAATTGGATTGGATTGGATTGGATTGGATTGAATTGGATTGAGGACATGATTGATTTGGATTAGGATGACGCTTTAGCCTTTAGATTAAGACTTAGATGGGAATTGATGATGGTTTGGATTTGATTGGATTAAAGGATTGGATGATTGATTGATGAGGGATTGGATAACCGAATTTGAAAGATGGATTGCTTGATTGATTGGAATTTTGGAGATTTGATTGGATTATAAGGAGAATTATTATGGAAGAATGGATAGATAATAGGAAGGAGAAAGGGGAAGGCTACCCAAAGTCAAATGAATGATTTGGAAATAAATATTAGTTACGGAAGGATGATTGCTTTAATGGATGAAAGTGGATTGGGGATTGGAGAATTTCTTGGATAGATTGATTGGGAATTTTTTTTATGAATGAAAGAGGAAAGGTTGATTGGTTTGAGGAAAGATGGACTTGGCAAGAGATATCAAGCAATGAATACACGTTGACCACACAACGCGCTTATATCCTAGGAAGTTGGATGAGGAGGAAAACCTTTGCTTGTTGACTCAGGTACACACCCAATAGCTAATCAAAATATAGTAGCTGAGTCTCACGCAATGGATTTTCAATGTCGTATTAGTTGAGTCCAAATGCCACTAGGGGCACAAAATGGCAAGTCTCTTGGGGAATTTACTATCTCCCTTGCACAAAGATTATCCACCTTTCGGAGGTGAACCAGGTGGCTTCTATTCCTAGGGCTCTTAGTAATAATTTTCGTTCGAAGACTACCCTTTGTAGTCATGCAAGCGCGATTGAGGCCTATAGCCCTACAAAGTACCAAGCAAGATGTAGTCACAAAAGTGTGATTTAGACCTCAAGGGGCCCTACAAAGTGCTCAATATGACTATAAACTCAAATAGCTCCATCCTCCAAGATTTTCATCTCAAAAGGCCTATTTATTATAGTGAGTTGGAATGCTTGGGTTTTATCCATACTCACTTGGGTCGTTCCCCTCTCACCAAATCGGAAGGTTAGGCCTGCTAAGGGTACGCACACAACACACTAGAAAAGATTCAATGGTCTAGATTTCTGATTGTCTATGTAGACAAGAGCATACTCTCTTACCTCTACACTTCTCCCAAACACATCAAACAAGTTTTTATTTTTCCCCTAACTAGATATAGGTGCCTAAGAAAATGATTTAAAAGAAAGACACGATGTTTGCTTATCTCTCCTTAGGCAACCTACAAAAGCAATGCATTAGTAGTCATGTTGTTTGAGAAAGATAGTATTTGGCAAGCGGGAACTTGGACTAACATTTTGAAAAAATAGTGGTTAAGCTGTCAAAAAGGTCAGAAAAATAGAGGACAACAAGAAGTTAAGATTAGCATTAACAAATTGATATCAAAAGACACCTAAAAAACCTCTATGCTCCTAATACGACAAAATAGAAGGCAGAAACTCGTACGACAAACCCTACTTCACCATAAGACAAACCCTACATAGTCATATGACAAACCCTACATAGCCATACGAACTCCTACGATACCTAGAAGCAACTTGTACGGGCTTTCGGGCTGGAAGTGTAACCTGCAACAAAACTCACAAATCTTGCAAAAAAAAGATGTCAAATTAGGGACGTGGGTCCCACCAAGCATGCTAGAATGAAGAGGGGAAAAAAGATGGAGAAGGGACAAAGGAGGTTAGAATGCAAAGAAATCAAACAAGACACAATACAAATGCAAATAACAAAATTTATACCTTTTCTTTCACCTCTCCCTCAGATTGAGCTTGATGAAGTGAAGGCGCCCGTTTTGATGCTCCTTACTTGATGTGGATGTGGATTTCTCTCCTTTGCTCAACAATATTAGGATTTGATAGGATTTGGGTTGATGGATTATTGATGGATGAGGATTGAGGATTTGATTTGGATGAAGTATTATGGGGACATTATGATGGCATGATAGGAAGAAGATATAAGAGGATGAGAGGAGAAATTAACAACATGATGATAGAAGAATGAAAGACCCCTTTGTGAGGAAAAGAGGCTCCAATTTATAGATTGAAGGAGGTCAATGGAGGGCCAAGATTGATTTGATCATGAAGGGCTAAGATTGATTCAAGATTGTGGACATGGATCAAGGATGCATTGGAAAAATAAAAAGGAATATAAAATTCCTTATGAAAAGGGGGCAAGAGATTTGAATTTCAAAATGAGGATGCATAGGGGATTCAAAGAAATTTGAATTACTTTGAGAGGTTCAAGATTGATGTGACATGAGCGGGGGAATTTAAAATTGGAGAATAACGATAAGTGGGATTATGAGAGATTCTAGAACAATTAATTAGGTTGAGTGGGGATTAGGAAAAGTAATTTGTGGGAATCACATGACTAGGTTAATTAATTAAAATTAATTAACTAAATGGGTTTAGAGGAAATAATTATTGGAGGGACTTTAGAAGAATAGGGGAATAGTTAATTTATTTGATAAATTAATTATTGGACAATAGTGATAGGATTAACTAAATTATATTTAATTAACACCAAGAGGAATAAGGATAACATAATTAAATCAATTAATTATGTTGACAAGCTTAATTTGATTAAATATTGATTTAATTAATTTTAGGTGTCTACATCTATTATAATTCATATCTATAAAATTTCTATAATTTTACTACATAGTTTTATAATAATTTTGGTCAATCATCTTTTAGGTATATCTATGATTTTGGTTGGAGATTTGGGCCAACTACCTCCAGTCAATCATAGACCGACATATGACAACAACAAACAAGCATGAATTCAAAATCGTGGTTGCATTAGAAGAAATATTTAGATAAGATGGAGAAAATAACCAACAACAAAGGTCTTGTCAACTTTTAACAAATCTAAGAGATGCAAAACCACAAATTGATGACTAGAAGTTGCTTGTGACAAGAACCCCTATTTGCATAGATGTTATAGGTAATGTTGAGTTTTATAATAAAGTCCATTTGTTCTCCAAAACTGAAAATGTTCATGATCATAACAAAAAAAATTGTTATATTCATGAAAACATCTTGTTGCACGTAGTCCCATGACAAAAGTAGGAAGTGCACATCAAGCAGAAGATTGTTCAAATTATGAACTTGATCTAGAGATATTGATCAACAAAAAATCAAAGGTGATGTTGACTTCAAATCTTTGGATACAAGCAGGACTTGTAAATCGAGCTCTAGGATATGTTTGAAATATTATTTATAAACCAAGAAGTTCTCCACCCGATCCACCAACATATGTCATGGTTGAATTTGACAATTATTCAGGAATACTATTTGAAGATCATCATCCAAATATAATTCTAATAACACCAATACAAAGGAGCATAACACTTCAATTACCATTAAGATTGACACGGGTATTGATAATACATAAATATCAGGTGTTGACTCTATCAAAAGCCACAATTGATATAGGACTAAGAGAAGGCATATGATTCATATTGATGGCAGTATCTTGAGTAAAGTCTCTAGAAAGTCTCAGAATAATGTTAGCATTCACATATGATTGTTACGAAAAAATAAAAAATGGGTAGACAACTTCCAAAGCAAAAGGCTAAAGAAAACATATTGAAATTTTTAGAAGATAATTGATGTAATATATGTCTATTCAAATTTGCTTCCATGGCTTTTTGGTGTTCCAATATAACATATTATACCTCATAGATTCTTCTCATAAAATCTTACATAAAAATTCATCCATTGTATTGTATATAACTAAAATGAAACAAAGTACAAACCATTATAGCATCTTGACACTATAAAATAAAAAATTAGAAAGCAATAATAAATAATTAAACAAAAATAGTTGAATAGTAAACCAATATATAAGTGTATATAGCCACGAATATTAAACTAATTATAGATTAATAGTAAAAATGAGTAAATAGTAGTAACCCTGGTAAATAATAAACTTATTAAGTTAATAAATTATTAAATAATGAAATAGTATTTTTTTTACTTTATTAAATTTTGAATATTAATAAATTATGTATAAAAAAATATAATTAATAAATAACAATATAAAATATAATTAATAACAATATAATTATTAAAAATATAAACAATTTAGATCTAAATTAAAAATTAAACAAATTATAAAATGTAAACGTCAATAAGTAGAAGTTAAATGATAGCCCGTTCATGGGCCTAGACAGGATGATCCATCTTCTTGTCCTTCTGTTGTTGTACAAAATAAGGAACAATGGGAACCACCGGATGAAGGATAGGTTAAGGTGAATTTTTATTGAGCATCCAAAGGTAATTTGGGATTTTTAGGGGCAGGACTGGTATATAAAGATTGGAAAGGGAACATTTTAGCATTGGGAGCTCAAAGGGTGGGTAGGGGCACAAATAACAAGGCAGAGGCACATGCAACTCTTCTGGCGGTTGAATGGGGATTAAAATTTAATTTCTCAAATCTCTATTTGGAAGGAGATTCTTTAACTATTATCAATGCAATAATAAAAGGGGAGACAGGCATGGATTTTAAATAATTATGTCAAAAAGATAAAAAATTATTTAAATTTGTTTAGTGATTTTAGAGTCTCTCATGTACGAAGGATAGGGAATGAGGTGGCAGATGTGTTGTTGAAATGGGCCACATCATTCGCAACGGAGAAAGCAACTCATATTGAATATTTTTGAAATCTTCAGATTGGTGATGTGGAGGCGGACACTTAAGTTGCTGTGCACATCCTAGAAATTGGCAAGTATGGAGGAGGGTGGCAGACGTGCTTAATGGATAGTTGGGAGGTGGATTTATTGCTACTTTAGTAAGATTAGAATGTTTGCAACATGCCAAGGATAATGCTTTTATGATTTTGCATTGATGAGTAGGGTAAATGATGGTGTGCGTAGAAGGAATGTTTATGAAATGGTGATGCATTGATAACTGCTATGACTTTTTAGATGTGGCTTTCTCCTTGGTAGGTGTTTGCATTTTTATTTGCAAGCTCCTCCTTTTCTCGCAGAGCTTGGTTGCAAAGAGGTTTACGCAAGGTTGTGAAGGTGGTGCAACTGTTGAAGTGGAAGAAATGGAGGCTAGTTTTACGCTTAAAACTGAGAAGCGATTGGTTCCCTTTGTAAGACATGTCTCAAATAGAAGATTGCGGGGCCTATTTTGGTTCAAGGATGAGAGGCTAACAGAGGTGGTGAAATTGGTTATGGGGGAGGAGATAAATTACATTAGCCACTGCTACAAAATAAATATGGATGTATATTCATTAATGGTTGCGTGGGGTTTGGAATTTGAAGACTCAATGATAACTTAATGATGAGCAAATAGTACCAAACCGGTATTGAGAGGGGGGGATGAATCAGTACAAGAAAAATACTATTTCTAAACTGGTTCAATAGCAATTACTCAAAATGACTGGCAAACAGTGACATCGGTTTGAAGCAGAGTAAAACCGATAAAACCTAGAACAACTAAAACAATCATAAACCGGTTACTCACTTATCTTCCTACTCAACTCAGAACTACACTACCATTTCACCCTTATGTATGAAGAGGTAATCTATCATCATATCTTCACAATAGCTAGTTGAACATGTTTTATTGACAGACATAAAACATATAACCATCATATGCTTAACAGGTAACATCAAACCATCACAAGATAAAAGCATCACAGATGACACACATAATTTTCACATGGAAACCCAACTAGGAAAAACCACGGTGGGGATGAATACCCACAAGTTTGTTGTTGAACTCTTTGGAAGTTCACTCTGTTAGGAGCCTTTTCCGGTTAAAGACATTACAATAGGTTCTGCTCGGAACCGATCCTATTAGGGATCACCCGGTTAAGGGATGGCTATAATACCCGGTTAAGGGTTAAACCCGGTTAGGGTTACCTTGTTAGAGGATTTCAAGAACTCAATAGCTAAAGGATCTCCAGAGCTCTATAGCTTCCCAGAACTCAATAACTTCAAGTTACCCTGTTAAAGGATTTGTATCAAGTCGGTTAAGGCTACCCTATTAAGGGATTTCACAATTGTTGAAGTGTTTAAAGATCAACAGGAATTACAATGATCTGGTAATAGTACTCAATGCTAATGCAGATCCGTTTTGGCTCCTCTTCACCTTCTGCACATTCACTTTGCAGGTATCTCTTCTCTCCTTTGGTCTGGCAAGAATCACATATCACTTCCCTTGGATACACACATACAACTTTTGCTAACAACTTTAGAAAGAAACACAACATCAACCTTATAGGAAACAGACAGGTCGGTAGCAAAAACCCTAAACCCTAAACCTGTTAGGTTAAGCAATTTAAACGGTTCAATCCTGACCGTTGAATCATACTACATTAAATGCAACAATCTTGAATCGATCTTAAGACATTCTCCATCATCCATTATCCACCGATTTCATGGCGGCTGATAACCCATCACACATTATCACCGTTTGACAAACTTCGCACATTCCCAAGGTGGATAGGGATAGTCTTCTTCATGCAAGATCCTTCACGCACATAGGGCTTACGTGGAAACATGATCTATTCTCCATTATACTGCTAACTCATTACACAAAGATCACCGATTGAGTCACACAAGCTTAAGGTAGTCCAACCGGAAATCCTGAAGTGGAAACTACCTACCAACCGGTAGTCATACAATGCTTCCATGTGCCCGTTCCCATAACTACAAGCCAGTTCTTCTTGACATGCCTGTTCATCTAGAACAAATATACCGCTTCACTTTGGCATATATACCGGTTCACACATATGTCGGTTCTCTCTTCTCACATATCACATATGTCAGTTCACTTCACTTCACATATTGACATAAATGACAACATACAATATCATTATGTCCTCATACCGGTTCACATAATGCCAACAATCTCCCCCTTTGGCATTGATGGCAATATACAAAGATATTTCTCCGCTGCACATTTTCTGCAGATATCTTTTCCGCTTCACTCCTTCTCCCCCTTTGACAACAATGCCAAAGTGGAGGCACAAGTATCCCTGTTCCATTATGCTGCTCCCCCTGAGGAGTAGCATCCTTCAACACATCAATCAACAAAAAATTTGACTATGCAATACCTGACTGATGTGGAACAAATAATTTTAGTTCACCTCCTGAAGGAGCAGTACCCCCAATTCACCTCTTAAATGCACAAATGTAGTGTTTGGGAGAGGCTTCGTGAATATGTCTGCTAACTGCTCCTTACTGGAAACATGTTCCAGTGCAATCTCTTTATTCTGAACCTTTTCCCTCAAGAAATGATACTTAAGCTCAAAATGCTTGGTTCTAGAATGGAAAACCAGATTCTTTGAAATATTGATAGCACTTGTGTTATCACAGAATATACTTACTGGGTCAGATACAGGGATTTTGAAGCCATTTAAAACATGCTTCATCCAGATTGTCTGAGTGCAATTCATGAAAGCTGCAACATACTCTACTTCCACTGTAGACTGAGAGATACAACTCTGCTTTTTACTCATCCATGAGACCAGTCTACCATCGAGAAAGAATGCACCACCGGTTGTGCTCTTCCAGTCATCCACATTACCTGCCCAATCAGCATCTGTGAATACTTTCATAATGAAATCATTGATGTATGGGTACCACAATCCATAGTCAACTGTTCCCTTCAGATACCTAAGAATCCACTTGATTGCAACCAAGTGGGATTCTCTTGGACTTTTCTGGAACCTTGCAGTAATGCCAACTACATGTGCAATATCCAGTCTACTATGCACTGCATAATGCAACTTACTAATCATTGATCGGTATTCTTTCTCATCAACTAGTGCGGAATCATCCTCTTTTGACAATTTGCAACCGGTCACCATCGGTGTACCAACCGGTTTGCTATCTTCCATGCCAAAGGTCTTCAACACCTCTTTGACATATTTGGACTAAGTGATAAAGATTCCATCTTTCATCTACTGGATCTGTAGTCTAATGAAGAACTTAATCTCCCCTGTGAGTGACATCTCAAACTCTTTCTTCATCTCATCAGCAAACTCATGACTTATCTTGTCATCTCCACCAAAGATAATGTCATCAACAAAAACCTCACAGATCAGGATCTGATCTCCTTCAGACTTCAAGTAGATATTGCTATCTTCACTTGTTCTCTCAAATCCAATCTTCACAAGATGGGAATGTAGGCACTCATACCATGCCCTAGGTGCTTGCTTTAGACCATATAAGGCTTTATGTAGCCTACATACCATGTCACTGTCTTCAGATAGGGAAAACCCATCTGGTTGCTCAATAAACACCTCCTCTTCAAGTACACCATTTAGGAATGCAGATTTTACATCCATTTGATATACTTTGAACCCTTTAAAAGCTGCATATGCAAGAAGCATACAAACTCCTTCCAGTCTATCTACAGGAGCAAAGGTTTCTCCATAGTCTTCTCCTTCTTCTTGAGCATATCCTTTGCACACCAATATAGCTTTATTCCTAATCACTGTGCCATCCTCATTCAGCTTGTTTCTGAACACCCATTTGGTGCCAATGACATTCTTATGCTCTACTCTGGGTACCAAGGACCATGTACCATTTTTCTCTATCTTGTCAAGTTCCTCTTCCATTGCCTTGATCTAGTCTTCATCTTTATGAGCCTCTTTGAATGATTTAGGCTCAAATTCAAAGATCATACATGAGTTTTCTCTGATCTTTCTTCTTGTAAGGATTTCTGCATCCTTATCTCCTATGATCTATTTAGGATCATGATTCAACTTGACATACCGAGGAATGGTCTTTATTGGTTCTTCTTGCTTTTCCTCTTCATCCTCATCTTCATCAGTATCAGCATTCACCGGTTCAGGAACACTGTTACTAGAACTTGGTTGACTAACAATCAGTTCCCAGAAGGTTGCAACCGGTTCATTTACATCTTGCTTACTGCCAGTTTCCTTAGTTTTCTCAGTGGATTCATCAACTCTTACATTGATACTTTCCATAATTCTGTGAGTCCTATTGTTGTAACACTTGAGAGCTTTACTCTTGGTGGAATATCCTAGGAATATTCCCTCATCACATTTAGCTTCAAATTTGCCCTGATGTTCACTCCTCTTGATGTAACATTTCCTACCAAATACCCTAAAGTAGCTAACCACAGGTGTCTTACCGGTCCAATACTCATAAGGAGTTTTGTCCTTACCTTTCTTGATGAGTACCTGGTTCATTGTGTAGACTGCAGTACTCACTGCTTCTCTCCAAAAGGTGTGAGCTACCTTTCCTTGAATCAACATGGTTCTAGCTGCTTCAACCACAGTCCGGTTATTCCTCTCTGCTAGGCCATTCTGCTGTGGAGTCCGGGGGGCAGACAGTTGCCTCTTGATGCCAAATTCTTCACAATACTTGTTGAATTCACCAGAAGTGAATTCCCCTCCTTGATCAGTTCTGAGACACTTGATCCTTTTACCACTTTCCTTCTCCACTAATGCTCTGAAAGCTTTGAATTTCACAAAGGCTTCAAACTTTTCTTTCAAGAATGTGACCCACATCATTCTTGAGCAGTCATCAGTGAGAATCGTGAAGTACCTATCACCCTGCACACTTCTAGTTTTCATAGGACCACACAAATCAGTATGTACAAGATCAAGCAAGTTGTCAGCAGTGAAAGATTTGCCTTTAAAGGTTGAGGAAGACATTTTCCCCAATTGACACTCTCTGCACAAGGTATTATCCGGTTTGCTTAGCACCGACAACCCTCTAACTGCCTTGATCTTACTAGCCTTCACAATGTTATCAAAGTTTACATGGCAAAGTCTCCTATGCCATATCCAACTATCATCGAACTTAGCCATAAGACATGTACTTATATTTGAATTCAGATGAAATAGGTTACCTTTGGTCTGCATGCTGGTGGCCACCAATTCACCATCTTTTCCTTTGATTCTGTAGACTCCATTCTTGAATTCTAAAGTGAGGCCACTGTCATTCAGCTGGTTCACCTGTCATATGGTGAGAACAGCCACTGTCAATGATCCACTCATTGGAATTATCAAACCGGGAGACAAGAGCCTTCTTGTCTGCCACAAATTCCTTTACAGCAACAAACACAATGTCTTTGTTCTCTTCATCTTCTGATTCCTCATCTGTGACACCTTCATCAACTGCCACAAAATAGTTTCTCTGATTTCCTCCTTTGAATTTCTTGAACCTTTCTGGTTTGCCCTTGTTATCGCCATTAGGACAGTTTATAGCAATATGTCCTATCTGGTTACAAGAAAAGCATTTCAAAGGTAACTTACCTTTGTATTTGCAGGTTCCTTTAGGAAGCTTCCTGGCAAGGAGAGCTTCAAATGCCATCACAATCTCCTCATCATTCATTTCTTTGCTTTGTCTAGGTTCACCACTAGTGCTAGCTTCTTTTCCTTTTCTGGATGGTATAGCAGAGGCTTTAAATGTTGATTCAGTCTTTTGAACACTGCCATCAAAACTATTTAGCTCATAGGCTGTCAACTTGGCTATGATGGAGTCCAAGGATACCTTAGTCTTGTCTATTGATCTCAGCTCCTGAATAGCAGCAACCCTTATTGCATAGACCGGCAACAGGGATCTCAGGACTTTGTTTACCATAGTGGAATCTTCTATTTTCCCACCTACACTCTTGATTTCTCCAACAACTGTTTTGATTCTTATTCCATACTGCTGAATTGTCTCACCTTCAACCATCTGCATATCTTCAAACTTCCCTCTCAGGTTTCTTCCTTATCCTGTTTTACATGTTCATCACCACCATAGATATTTTCAAGAGCATCCCATACCTCTTTGGGATTTACCTTGTCCCGAACATCAATAAACTCAATGTCAAATAGACTACTAATAAGGGCTTCCATGACTTGGCAATTTTCTTGTATCTCTCTCTTTTGGTCATCGGTGAGAGTACCAGTAGGGACAACATAGACATTCTCAACATAACTCCAATGTAGAGCACCCATGCTTCTGATGAATATCTTCATCCTATCTTTCCATATATCAAAATTTTCCTTGTTAAACTTTGGACCTTCCCTCTTCATCATTTGACTGGGATCTTTACCTCAAGCGGTTAAGCTTAAAACACAGAGGACCTGGAGGATGCTCTAATACCAATTGATAACTCAATGATGAGCAAATAGTACCAAACCGGTAAAGAGAAGGGGGGGTGAATCAGTACAGGCAAAATACTGTTTCTAAACCGGTTCAACAACAATTACTCAAAATGACTGGCAAACAGTGACACTAGTTTGAAGCAGAGTAAAACTGGTAAAACCCAGAACAACTAAAACAATCATAAACTGGTTACTCACTTATCTTCCTACTCAACTCAGAACTACACTACCATTTCACCCTTATGTATGAACAGGTAATCTATCATCATATCTTCACAATAGCTAGTTCAACATGTTTTATTGACAGGCATAAAACACAAAACCATCATATGCTTAACAGGTAACATCAAACCATCACAAGATAAAAGCATCACACATGACACACATATTTTTCACGTGGAAACCCAACTGGAAAAAACCACGATGGGGATGAATACCCACAAGTTCGTTGTTGAACTCTTTGGAAGTCCGCTTTGTTAGGAGCCTTGTCCGGTTAAAGACATTACAATAGGTTCTGCTAGGAACCGATCCTGTTAGGGATCACCCAGTTAAGGGATGGCTATAATACCCGGTTAAGGGTTAAACCCGGTTAGGGTTACCTTGTTAGAGGATTTCAAGAACTCAATAGCTAAAGGATCTCCAGAGCTCTATAGCTTCCCAGAACTCAATAACTTCAAGTTACCCTGTTAAAGGATTTGTATCAAGCTGGTTAAGGCTACTCTGTTAAGGGATTTCACAACTGTTGAAGTGTTTAAAGATCAATAGGAATTACAATGATCTGATAACAACACTCAAAGCTAATGCAGATCCATTTTGGCTCCTCTTCACCTTCTGCACATTCACTTTGCAGGTATCTCTTCTCTCCTTTGGTCTGGCAAGAATCACGTATCACTTCCCTCAGATACACACATACAACTTTTGCTAACAACTTTAGAAAGAAACACAATATCGACCTTATAGGAAAGAGACAGGTCGGTAGCAAAAACCCTAAACCCTAAACCTGTTAGGTTAAGCAATTCAAATGGTTCAATCCTGACTGTTGAATCATACTGCATTAAATGCAACAATCTTGAATCGATCTCAATACATTCTCCATCATCCATTATCCACCGATTTCATGGCGGCTGATAACCCATCACGCGTTATCATTGTTTGACAAACTTCGCACATTCCCAAGGTGGATAGGGATAGTCTTCTTCATGCAAGATCCTTCACGCGCACAGGGCTTACGTGGCAACATGATCTGTTCTACGTTATACTACTAACTCATTACACAAAGATCACCGATTGAGTCACATGGGCTTAAGGTAGTCCAACCGGAAATCCTGAAGTGGAAACTACCTACCAACCGGTAGTCATACAATGCTTCCATGTGTCGGTTCCCATAACTACATGCCGGTTCACCTTGACATGCCTGTTCATCTAGAACAAATACATCGCTTCCCTTTGGCATATATACCGGTTCACACATATGTCGGTTCTCTCTTCTCACATATCACATATGCCAGTTCACTTCACTTCACATATTGACATCAATGACAACATACAATATCACTATGTCCTCATATCGGTTCACATAATGCCAACACTCAATTGATACTATGAAGATGGTGATGAAGGCTCTGGTTCCAGAAGAATATTTGTTGGGTATGGACATCATGTTTGAATGGGTGGTGCTTGCAGAAGGCTTTGATGTGGCTAAAGGAACCAATGGAGAAATTCATGTAGAAAATTTTCCATTTGTGCAATGGCAAGAAGGCGAAATGAAGGAGAGGTTCGGGGCACTGGCTAAGCGTGGGTGGGAGGCATTGAAGACCTTTCTAGACTTGATGTGAGTGGAGGCGGAATTGAGGGAGTAAATGGAGGAGGCTAGGCGGGAGGTGGGATGCAAGCTAAGGCCGAGAAAGAGGAAGAATGATGAGGATAGTGCACTACCCAGGTTATGCGGTGGTTTCGCCTGATTTTACCATTTATTTTGTGTCTATTTATATCATTGATGCAATGTCTGAACTATGGTTTGTGTTCTAGTTTAAATGGTAGTTCTAGAATACTTTTGGAATATGATAATATGAATGTAATCAAGCAAATTTTTGGCTCATTTTGAAGATTGTTTGGGTCTATAGGGGGTTTTGATACAAAAAGGATGTATGGGTTGTTTTTTGACGATTAGAGTGGTTTTCTAGTTTGCAATGTAAGTTGGCTACTTTTATTAATAAAATCTAAATATTACCAACCAAAAAAAAGAAGTTAAATGATAAACTTATTAAGTGAATAAACAATTAAATAAAAAAATACTACTTTTTTACTTTTTAAAATTTAAATATTAATAAAATATAGTAACATGAACATAAAGATAAACATAATATTAATAAATAAAATATTATTATAAAACTAATCATACACATGACCGTACATGTTACCTACCTTCATCCGAGAAAAAAAAATAGTCTGTCCTTATCGATAATGTCTTTCACGCATTGCATGACACTATTATAACGTGATAATATTCAGAAAAAACACCTTCAAAACTGAAATCTAATCCCGATGAATCAAATGCAAGAAAAAAGAAAAGGTGGGTTATTGAAATAGTTGAACCACTTCAATAACTTCCTAAGAAGAAGTCACTAGCTGGTAGAAATTCAATAACTTCCTAAAAAGAAGTCATTAGTTAATGGAAAGGAATCCACTTAAACAAATCCATTGATTCTATACAAAATAGTTATGGAAAGAATTCACATCATGTGATGGGTAAAATATCACCTGTAGATATGTAGGATATTTTTCAAAAGATGTATTTTTACACACTACAATTATTTTGTATAGATTCAAGTAGAGGCAAAAAAATCACCTCCAGATATGCAAGATATTTTTGAGAAGGCATATATAGATTCAGTGGATGCTTGCTTAGCTTCATGTCTCAATGTAGTTTTTGTAATACCCTAACAATGGTCACCTAAACCATGGGCCCCTAATCTCGACAACATCACCAAGGTCCTAACCAAAGGCAATTAAATTAACCTTGAGCACCTAATTAATTAATTCTTCAAATATTAATGTTAGATGACAAATAAATCACTCTATATTAATTAAATATTTATTTAATTAATTAATCATTCCAAGTAAATCATTTTGATCAATTATTATATTTATTTAATTAAATATCCTAGCATATTTAATTAATAAATAAATTTGCCATTTAATCAAAAAAAGAATTAATTACAAAAAAGAGAATTAATTTACAAAAAGAGATTTATCACAAAAAGAGGAATTAATTTACAAAAGAAAGAGTTAAATTGAAAACAAAAGAAAATAATTAAATTGAGAGAATAAATCAAACTTAAGATATTTCTTTTTCTAAAATTGAGATAACTTGAAAAATCAGAAAAAGCAATTAAATTGAATTAATCATTTTCTCTAAAATTAAAACTCAAAGCTTTTGAAGAAAGAGGTTCAGTTGTATTGAAAAAGCCTTTTTCTAAATAAAAATCTTGAGCAAATTAAAGAAAAGTGCATGGAATCAACTAATTTTATCTCAAGTGCATGGAATCAACTAAATTTTATCTCCAATGCAAACTCAAACTTCTAATCTGAATGCATTCATTCAAGCTATAATTGGAATCTATCTCAAGATTAACTTAATCTGATCTCTCAATTATTTCAATTATCCTGAAATGTGCTTTTTATTAAGGAATCTCAACTGCTCGTTGTTAATCGATCTTGACCGTTGGTCTCTCTTTTGAATCTCTATAAATTTAGCCTTCATCTCTCATTCAAAACACCCTGGAGATTTATTGTTATTGTGCAGTTTTTACTCTAGAGTCATTGAAAATATTGTGCTTTGAGATTATTGCATCTTAGTTTAGCTTTTTGCATATCTAGTTTAATCGTTATTGCTTTCATTCATTTAGCTCAATAATCATTCATTTAGCTTAATATTCATCCATCTAGCTTAATCTTGCATACATTTAGCTTATTCTTGTGCTCATATAGATTAAATCCTTCATCTTCGTGTAGTCTAGTCATTGGTATTGCTTAGACAAATCTGAGAGCAAGTCTATACTCGCATCTTTTAGAAGGCAATAGGTTGATTTGTTATGGTTTTCATATTCATGATTATATCTGTCTAACCATGTATGCAATGACTTAATTGAAGTGTTGTGTCTTACAGCTTGCAGACTTATCCACTTTTAACACACATTTTTGGCGCCCACCGTGGGGCAGAAGACTACAATTTTCGGCCTCGCAGATCAACTTATTTTTGTTTTTTGGATTTTTTCGTACAATTACTGCAAAAACTTGTACAAGTTTTCATAGAGGCTAGAATGACAATCTGCAGATCTCGTACGGTTTGTGGTGAATTATCGTACGGCTAGGTGAGAATACTCATACGATTTTCTGGTTTTCGGTATTAAAACAAATTACATTTTTAGGGTTTTTATGATTGGATTTTGATGGTACTAATGCTAACCATGGCTTGTTTTCTGTCTGCCTAAGAAATTTTGATAGCCTAACCATTTTTTATAGAATGTTTGTCGAAGAACACTCCTATCGCACAAAAACAATATGACTACTGATTTATTTTTTTTGCAGGTTTCCTAAGGAGATTCAAGTGAACTTTGTGTATTCTTTAAATTCATTTTTAAGGCACTTAAATTGCTATTTGGTTAATGAACAAATCTGTCTTTTGTGTTTTAAGAAAAATCTAAGAGGTAGGAGAGTATGCTCTTGTCTGGACAAACAATCAGAAATCCAGACCCTCAACGCTTTTTCTAAGTTTGAGATTTGTGTACCTTTAGTGGGCTTGTCATAGTGGGAAAACGTAATCACCCTGTGAGAACAACCCAAGTGAGTACAACTGGACCTGAGCATTCCAACTCACCATAATAAATTGGCCTTTGGTGATTAAAGTCTCAGAGGAGGAGATTATTTGAGTTTTCTCTTTGATATCTCTCATATCGGGCATTTTGTAGGGCCTCATGATCTGAATCAGGTTTATGTGACTACAAATTGTTTTGATACCTTGTCGGGCTATAGGCCTCAATCATGCTTGCGCGACTTCAAGGGGTAATTTCGAATGAAACTCCTTACTAAGAACTATAAGATAGAGGCTACTTGATTCACCTCTGAAAGGGGGATAATATTTGTGCAAGAAAGATAGTAACTCTCCCAAGATACTTGCCATTTCATGCCCCCATTAGCATTTGGAGTCAGCTAATACGGCGTTGAGAATCCATTGCGTGAGAATCAGCGATCGTATTTTGATTAGCTATTGGGTGTGTACCTAAGTTTGAAAGCAAAGGTTTTCTTCTCTAAGCCAACTTTCGTAGGGTTAGCGTGTTGTTCTTGAAGTCATTACACATATTGTGTGTTTACTGTGTTTTCATCCTTAAAACTGAAACTGGAGAAAACAATCAACAACGTCAAAAAATTAGTGATCAAAACTCTATCCGTGTCAAAAACTAGTCTCTGTCAGTCATCAAAACTTTGTCTGTGTCAAAAACTAGTCTCTATCAGTCATCAAAAACTCCGTTCATGTCAGAATCTTGTTCCTATACAGTCCACTATCGTACGAGTCTACTGAATTATCGTCTATCTTTATACCTATTATCGTACGAGTCTTAATTGGTCCTCTTAGTTTAATGTTTGGTCCTATCAGAATTGTCGTCCGGGTCTACAGAATTGTCGTTCTGCTCCTAAAGAATTATCGTCTGGTATTTGGTAAACTATCAAACGAATAATCATAATACTCATCATATTGTCATCTGGAGAGAACTAAACTGTCATGCGAGTTTAGGCAGCAACTCGTACAAGAAACTTCTTGTATCGTCTGGTAACTGTTAAATTTTCGTCAGGGTCTAAAAACTCTGTCGTACGAATTCCTGATTTTATGAGTCTAGAAACTTGTCTATCTACACACTTTTCTAGAATTGTTATACTTTCCTAATTGGTCTACAATGAGCGTATATCTGTTCATCATAATTCTGAGCAATATGGTCATCATAACTCTGAGCATAAACAATCTTGATAGTGTACCCATGTTGTTGTGTTGCACGATTTTGTCGATCATCTTTCAGCTAGTTCAATCAACTACTTATCAAAATTAAGCTACTTAGATCACGTCTTATATAGGTAGATCATTCCTGAAACCAGACTGAGTCTTAGTCACTTCTCTCAAATAAAACTAAGGTACTTAGATCACGTCTTATACAGGATAGATCGTTCCTAAAACTAGACTGAATCTTAGTCACTTTTCTCAATCACCATGTTAAGCAAACAACTAGCTTCAATTTGATCTTGACTTCTGCATCACATCTATCTCTTGGTCACATCAGTCATAAATGCCTACTCAAACCAAAAGTTCTCACAAGAAAGCTACCAAAGGTAAAGGATCCTCCTTTTCATTACAAGATAATCCATTCTTCGTAGAAGACCCCGTCTCTAATAAACCTTCATTGTCAAATTTACTAATTTTCGATCAACCCTTATCTCCCATCATGTCTGGAGAAAGGCAAGAAAGAGAAGTTGTTAAACATGATACATACATGTATATTAGCACCCATGCTAATAAATGTATATTAGCACCCATGCTAATAATAGTGATTCCTCATCTAGGGAGTCTGAAGTCTCTGAACCTACAAAAGTTGTTATAAATAGTTGTCAAAAGGATAAAGATTTTTGATAAAATGATGAAGATTATCATAGGTAGAGAAAAATAAGATTAATTTCTAGAGCTAGCAAAACAAGGCGCTAAACTCCCTACTAATTATAACATTGAAACCCTTTTTGCTAAAGAGGAAGAGACACCATTAACGCTTGTAAACAAACAATTACAAGCATTACAGACTGAAATCAAAGAAATGAAAAACAAGGATAAATCATCTAAGCAATATTCTTTGGACACGATATGCACGTTCCCATTTGACCAAAACCTTTACATGCCTCCATTTCCTTCAAGAATGGAGATTACTAAGTTTGACAAATATGACGATAATGCAGATTCCCAAGACTATGTCAGAAAATTATGTGCTTTATGTATGGAGTTCACGCACAAAAAAACATATCTCATGCGCCTTTTAGGAGGACAAGCTATGGAATGGTTTTCAAGCCTACATATGGGAATTAAAAATATTGAGGAATTAGTTAAATTGTTTCTCCAACAATACTCCTATAACATTCATGATCCAGTCACTATGATTGAGCTTTGCAATACCAAACAAAAAACAAGAGAACCTTTTTTTACTTTTCTTCAATGTTGGAGAAAAATGTTCTCTAGATATTCACGACCTATTCCAAATTCTAAGAAGATGGATATCTTTGTCAATAACCCGATCCCTGATTTGAAATACAATATCCAAATGCAAGTGTACCCTTGATTCAACAAAAAGGTAGATAGTGCCCTAAGAGTGGAAGATGTGCTTATAAAGAAAGGAGATACATTACTTTGGAAAGAAACACAACAAGGCTCTAGTTCCAAAGAAAAGAACAAATACTGGAAATACAAAAAAGATAACAATAGAAATGTTGTTAATGATGGAGTGGTGGACACTGTTAAAATAAAATTAATACCCAAAATATTTAATCTGGCTAGTGGCACACAAGCCCTTAAAGCAGCTGAAACTGCGGCGGAAAACCCTTCGAAGAAATCAAAAGAGTGGTTTAAAGAGAAACCTTGGCTTTCAAAGCCTAAACACGATTTCACTCCTTTGGAGGAATCATATGAATCAGCTCTTAAGACTTTATTAACAAATTAGCTGATAACATTGCCAGACAACTCTAGACCATATGATCTAGAATTTAAACCCAAATGGTGGAGGGAAAATGAGTACTATGAATATCATCGAAACAAGGGTCATACAACAAACAATTGCATGAAACTCAAACATAAGATTCAAGACCTCATTGATGCTGGCAAAATTATTGTTGGAAATCACACGACGAATGTTGATCACAAAGCTTATAAAGATCCCTTGCCTGCTTATGAACAAGGTGATTCCTCAAAATCCAAGGGAGGTGTCAAAGTCAATTACACCTATGCTAACAATGAAAATGTGATCAACGTGATTGAATCTTCCCAATCTGAGTATTGCAACATGATCATCGTCAAAGATAAACAAAATAAAATGCAAACTGCAAATGTTGTAACCCGCACTCAAAAGAAGGTTACTCTAAAAGGAGCTAATTCCTCAACTCCTGAGCAAACAACATCAAACCTACCAACTTCTTCAAATAAACCATCAAATGCGATCATGACTAAATCTAAGTAGCTAGCTTCATCATCCTCTCCTAGTTACAGCATTGTAGAACAATTAAAAAGAACCACCACTCAAATCTCCATTTTTGAATTACTTAAGATCTCTTCTGCTCATAGAGAGATCCTGGACAAAGCTTTGCTCACTACAAATGTCCCCAAAGATTTAGATGTAGATCGATTTCAATCTATCGTGGGTCACCTGACTTCACCTCATTACCTCACCTTCTCTGAAGAAGATGACAATTCACTAAACCACCCACATAACCAACCATTACACATTGAAGTTATGATCCATAAACACCGAGTCAAACATGTTTTGATAGATGGAGGCATTGGGTTGAATATTTGTACCTACAATCTACTGACATAATTGGGATTTTCTGAACATGGCACTGATCCAACAAAGAAAATAACATTCAAAGCTTATGATGAAGAAGAAAGAACCTCTAAAGGTCTAGTACTATTACCGATCAGGGTAGGTCCTGTGGAGAGAGATGTTATTTTTCATGCAAGCAGTACCATCTGCCTATCATCAGTGCTTAAAATTTCCTAATAATGGAGTTGAAATCAGTATTCCTTCTGATACAAGCTACACTTGCAATACATTGAAACAATCTACTGATACCTTTGTTCCTCATAACAGAGCATCCTTTGTAGCTGAAAGTTCAGAAATTTGATGAAAGACTTAGAAAATAAATTGAAAATCGTGGGTATTGGCATAGATGGATACAAGATAGAACTTGTACTTTCACTAGTGTATCTTCCTCCATCACCAAGATAGTTTAGAAAACCATATGTGGCTATGAAGCCACAAAATTCAACTCCAAATGTCATTTCTGATGGTATTTTTGTACAGTCCTCTACTTCCCTTGCAGATGAAACAGAAGAGGAGGTTGTTCTCAAATGGCTTTTTAAAGAACAAAATGAAAATAAAGAAGTGCAACATTGTCAGGTATCGGTCCTCTGGGCAAGCGTCAAGAAGGTATTGTTGAACCTATTAAGCTAAAAACTAAGTCTACAAATGATAAAGATGGACTTGGATACTATTTAGAGGAGTCATCAGATCAAAAACATAATTCTCATCATCAGTCTAAGTGGAGGAAAAAGACTTCAACATCACAAGAAATAAACACTCAACAAACTCAGGATGGGTATGAAAAAGAACAAGAAGAATTAGCAATCAAGAGAGAAGACGTAGCTTGTAATCAAGTTCCAACTATATCAACAGTAACACTACAAGAAATGGAAGTCCCAAAAGATATGGGAGAAATAGAAAGAATTAAAGAATTGTTTGCACCACTGAACATTCCAGTCACATACGCAGAAGAATGCAAGTAGATGATTTAGAAACTGACTTGAATGAATATGAATGGGGTCCAGAGCCTCTGTCAGATGCATCAACTGAAGAAACTCCTGAAGAACCTAGTGATATCATAGATGAAGCACAAGAGATAGTGCGCTTAAAACTGAAAAAGGAAATAGAGGAAATCAGACTAAAAAGACAAGAAGATTATGAACAATAGTTGAAAGAAGAAAGAGCACAAGAAAAATCTTCACCTACTATATCTTCCTCTAATGAGATAGAGAAAATAAGGTATGGGACTAAAAATGAAGAATTGGAGGCTACAGAAATAGGGTCGATCATTAGTCCAAAGGAAGCTGAATGGAAAAGATGATAGAGACTAACAGTGTCATCAAGGATATGTCAACAGGTATGTCAACTACAAGTGATCATTGAACTAAATCACGAAGGAACTTGCAGCATCAAAGATGTAGATATTGATACTATACATACTTTCACTAAGCCACTTGAAGAAGAGTCAGATGCTTCATCTTCTGACTCCGATCACTCTGAAATAAGCTCTATTTATGACATTGCCTATTCGACACCAAACTATGACTACTTCATCGTGAATGTCGAGACTCTATCTGTTGACCCTGTTACTGTCAAACCACGATATGTAGTCCATTCTGAAGTAGAAGACGATGCTAGTGGTAAGTTTGTTAGGTTAGGTCCCCTAAATACTAAGGTAAACTTCGATAATCGTGTTCAAACTCTTCTTGGTCTTGAGATGCTTACACAAGGTAGTCTTCTGGAACTCGATTTGTCGGTCCGAGGTTGTGATGAATATATTGTGAATTCCCTTGAACCTGTTAAATCTTTATCCCTAGTACATCTTGAGCTTATTGATTGTACTCTTCAAGATCAACCTTTGAATATACCTACCTTTGCCAATGACTATACATTAGCCTGTTATCTTAATGCAGTTGATCAAATCGACTCTTCCACAAGTGAACAAAGTGAGAACATGACAACAAAAAATGTCAAGTATCTTAGTTGCAAAAAGAAAAAGAAAAATAAGAGTGCTGATGGCGAAAACTACACTGTGGCGGTGTCAAAATAAAAAATAGTAAAAATAAAGGATGTACCTAATGGTGAAAACCTCTCTGAGGTGTCTGAAGGTGAGATACTTGACATTTTGCCTGATTACTTTCAAGAGTGATCATCAGTGCTAATTGAACCTACATAGCTAGTAAATATTAGAACAGAAGAAGCTCAGCACACCATACATGTAGCTCAATCCTTGTCAACCGAAGAACTAAAAGAATTTGTTGATTTCTTCACAGGAATGAAGATCAATTTTGCATGGACATATGCTAATATGTGGGGTTTCGATCCTGACCTCATAATGCATCATCTCTCTATCATTCCTGGAGTTAAACCTATTAAGCAAAAACTCCAAAAAAAATGCATCCTCATGTTGTATTACTTGTTAAAGCTAAACTAGAAAAATTACTAAAAGTTGGATTCATCAGAGCAATTGATTATGTCGTGTGGATATCTAATATTGTACCTATTTCCAAACTTGACAAATTAATACGTGTTTGCACAGATTTTAGAGATTTAAACAAAGCTTGTCCAAAAGATGATTTTCCACTACCCAACATAGATATGATCGTGGACATGACTGTTGGATATTAAATGTATTCTTTAATGGATGGTTTTTCTAGATACAATCAGATCAAAATTGCACTTGAGGATCAAGAGAAAACAACATTCACCTGTGCATGGGGAACCTTCTGCTGGAATGTAATGCCCTTCGGTTTAAATAATATAGGCGCTACTTATCAAAGAGCCATAACAACAATCTTTCATGATATGATGCACAAAAACATGGAGGATTAGGTTGATGATACTCTAGTTAAATCTATGAAAAGATCAACACACCTATCAGAACTAGGTCCACTATTAGACAGATGGAAAAATTTAAACAAATTAAATCCTAAGAAATGTGCATTTGGGGTTACATTTAGTAAGCTCCTAGGATACATTGTTTCAGCAAAAGGAATTGAAGTGGATCTAGAAAAAGTTAAGGCTATCATGGAAATGTCACCTCCAAAGAATGTTAGTCAAATGAGAAGTTTACAAGGGCGGCTCCAATCAATGAGATGTTTTATTTCTCAGCTAGCAAATAAGGCTCAACCATTCACAAAGGCATTACGAAAAGGAGTCAAATACAATTGGGATAAAGATTGTGAACATCATCTAAAATAAATCAAGGAATATCTTTCTAATCTACCTATATTGATGCCACCAATTCAAGGCAAACCTTTGATTCTCTACATATCAGCTACTGATACATCACTGGGGGAAATTTTGGCACAACAAGATGAGAATAAAAATAAAAGAGCTATATATTATATCAACAAGATATTGGTGTCCTATGAGATGAACTATACTATCATAGAAAAAGCTTGTTTGGCATTATTCTTTGCATCATAGAAATTAAGACACTACATGCTAGCACATTTTATCCAACTAGTGGCTAAGATTGATCCGCTCAAATATCTTCTTAGCAAAGCAACACTTACAGGGAGATTGTCTAAATGGGTCATGGTTCTTACATAATTTGATATTGAGTATATAGAACGTAAAGCTATCAAAGGTCAGGTCATTGCAGATCAACTTGTTGATGCTCTACTTGAAGACAACTAACCTTTACACATAGAATTTTTGGATGAATCCATCATGCACCTTACTCAGCAATCCTGGAAAATGTTCTTTGAGGGGCCCTCGATCGATAGAGCGACAGGGTCTTTCACTCAACAAGGTTCTGATGCTAGAATACTTTTTATCACTCCTCAAAAATTATTCTATCCCAAAGGCTTACAAGATTCTCTTTCCTTGCACAAACAATATTATGAAGCTTTGGTAAATGGAATCAAGCTAGTTATTGAATGGAAGGTTGTTGTGTTACACATCTATGGAGACTCTCAGTTGATTATCAACCAAATCAATGATATATATCAGAATCGGGATGAGAAACTGATGCCCTATAAAAGAATGGTTGATGACCTCAAGAAATACTTTACCTTTATATCATTTCAACAGATTCCTAGATCAACAAATAGAGCAGTAGATGCTATGGCTACCTTGGCGTCTATACCACATCTACAAGAATCTAAGTTTCACTTTGAATTCCTGGTGGAAGAGTTACATTATCCTGCTTATGATTCCCCTGAGTCCCATATGGTTTGTTCTATTATTGGACATGATTCATCTCACTATAGCCATATTTACTCTTACTTGTGTGACCAAATTATCCCTGCTAATCTTACTCGTAATGAGAAAAGGAACCTAATCTGAAATGCTTCACAATATGTCATCATCGCTAACGATTTGTATAAGCGAGGTTTGGATAGTACTTTTCTTAGGTGTCTAGAAACTGAAGAGTCTCAACGTGCATTATCTAAAGTGCATGAAGGTATTTGTGGATCTCATTCAAATGGTCTTACTTTATCTCAGAAACTGCAAAGGGTTGGCTACTACTGGCCATATATGAAAAAAGATGCTATAAAATTTGCTAAAATTTGTAAGAAGTGTCAGCTACATGGGAATCTCATACATGATTCAGCAAGGGATCTAATACTTTTCATCACACATTGGCCTTTTCAACAATGGGTGTTTGACCTCATTGGCCAAATCTATCCTACATCATCTAATGGACACAAGTTTATCATAACTACCACTAAGTACTTCACTAAGTGGGTTGAAGCGGTTCCGCTAATCAAAGCAACCGGTAAACAAGTAGCTCTATTCATCCTTAACTATATCATCTGCAGGTATGGGATACCTTCTTCAATTGTGACTAACAATGGAGGGCAGTTCAAAAACAAAGATCTGATGAGCTCTGTGAAAAGTTCAAAATCAAACAACATTGGTTATCCATATGCTACCCTCAAGGTAATGGACAAGCTGAAGCATCTAACAAAAATTTGTTGACTATCTTGCACATAACGGTAAACAAATCTGGAAAGGATTGGCATCTGTAGCTCAATCATGCACTATGGGCTTATAGAACAAGTATCAGAACGCCTACTGGGGCTACAACTTTTTCTTTGGTGTATGGATCTAAAGCAGTCTTGCCTGTCGAGGTAGAAATACCTTCTTTGAGAGTTTCTTTGCAAGGTCTTATTACTGATGAAGACTACAGAATATCTAGATTGCAAGAACTCGAGTTGCTAAATGAACGTCGACAAGTGGAGTTTGATCATCTGAGAGCCTTCCAAAAGAGAATATCTAGAGGTTATAACAAGAAAGTTCAACAAAGAGAATTTCAGGTTGGTGACCTTGTTTTAAGAGAAAATCCTAAAAAATCATTAGTTTTGAGATAACAAAGGGAAGTTTGAACCCAACTGGCTGGGTCCCTACATCGTTACTACAGTCTTTGGCTTTGGTGCCTATCAACTCTCAACATCAAAAGGAGAACAACTCCATTAACTGATCAACACTATCCACTTGAAGAAATTCGTCACGTAGTATTCTCTGCTCCAACAACTTGTACAGCTAAAAAGTTTTGAAAAATAAAAAAAATACAAAAGAAAAGATCTTTGCCAAGCAGGTGAAAACTTGGTAAATAGGCACCTCTTGTATTCAAGCGCTCCATCTATCAACACAATTTTGGCATTTCCCATTTTCATTCCCACTTTCCTGCATCTATGCTTCCACTTGTACATATCTTTTAGTCGCTTTTGTGACATCATGGTTCTTTTGGAATCCCCGTGGCTTGAAACCGATCAATGTCATAGTCTTAGGGCAATTGATTGATCAATTTACATGTCCTAAGTAGTTTAACCAAGTCATCTTTCTGTTAGTAGTATCAGGTCATCCAATTCGAGTCAGTCACTTGTCTCCAAACTACTGAAGAGTTGTATCACTGAGTAAAAAAGCAAAACAAGACAAACAATCACTAACTGTTTGAGATATGCGTGAAATTTTCTTTGTGTGTTTTTTTTTACATTGATTTTTGATTATTATTTCCTCTGAGTAACTCGAGGAAGTCTGTCTTGACTAAGATAATCAAGGATTGGGGGCATAATACTTTTCTTTATTTTCTGCTTGTAGGAATGATTTTGATGATCTGAAAACATCTAATCAGCTGGGTATCTGTGATAAGTGCCTTCACATCAAGGTGAAATCGCCACACATACCTCGACTCCGCTTATTTGTATGCTATAGGGAGGTTGGAGTCATTTCTTTGTCTATTTTGAGGGAATTTCTTTAATGTGCAATCCGGATGCATACGTAATTTGTCCAAGGATATGAATGATAAAAGAGTCATTGTGGACAAGATAATTAAAATTGCATATTCAAAGGAAGGAACTATGTTTTGCCTGCTCTGTTTGTAAAAGGCTCAGTGATAAAAATTACGCATACCAAATTCAGTGACTAGGTTTAGGTTGCATTCATTCTAAATTTTATGCATTTCAAGTGATTTCGGCATGATAACAATGATCTCTTTATCTTTTGAATGAGAGTTTGAGGCAATCATCATTTCTTAGCTAAGTGGTATTTTTTCATCATCGTTTCTTTGATCGAGTACTTCTGTATTGAGATGTTAGTTGCATACATGAGCATCTTATATACATCCATACATTTCATTATATATTTGCATTCATATTATTGCATGAAAAAATAAACATTTGCATTACTAGTTACTCATTTTCATCATTTATTTGCATATGAAAAAAAACAAAAAAAACATCCATATTCATCTGCATTACATTCATCCATACTGAAAAGATATGCATACATATAGAATAAAGCATATAAAAAGACATCTCATAATCAATCAACACAAGTACGTTGAAATCAAATCAAGAGCTCATATATATCGTTATAATCTCAATGTCCAAAAGTACAAATGATATCAACTGTCAAATACAATGTCTCATCGGAGCAAGAATCGTATATAACAAAATCTAGGAGATATAACAAATCTAGCTCTCTGTCTCTCCCTCATCACCAGGTGGAGGAGGTGGTGCCTGCTGACCGACGTCCTGTCTGGGTGCCCTAGCTCCCTCAAATCATGAATCATGACATTAAAGTTGCTTCAGTCATCCGCAGTGGAGATGAGCTCATGATAAAATTTCTTTTATGGTTGTTCAGAGTCTATATTTTATAATGATTATCTTGTCAATTTGTTGTATGTACTTTGTAATTGTTTATTCATAAGTATTGAAAACACATTTTGAATTCTTGACTATGTTGGTTTTCTATTTCCATTCAACCATCACATTGAAGTTTTTCAAGTAATATAATATTTTGTATAATACTAAATGTTGTCCATGAATGAGAAAGGGAAGCTAGGGTACTGAATATGTTCTTTTTGTAAGTGTGGGTGGTGAGCAATGGAAAAAAAATTAATTGAAAATGAAATTAATCCAAGCAAAGATAAGCTGCAAGGGTTTTATATTAGAGGTCATAATAAGTTTAAGCTTGAAATAAACTAATGAATTATGTAGAAAATTGATGGAAATAGTATCCACCTAAATACTTATCTTGTTAAAACTAAATAAAATTTGTTACAAACTTTAATCACTCTAACCATTGTTATTGACAAGAGATTTGAATTGAGAGATCATTTTAAAAGTACCAAATTAATGTTTTCATTAAATTTATATCATATTAATATATCATATCATAAAATATCAATTAATATCTTTATATGCTATATACTTATTTAATTGGATTAGTAAATTATATATATATAATTTTATTGCTATGATTAATAATATATCTAACTATATATATACTCTTAACTTTATATTAGTATATGAATCTACATATAATAAATTATGAAAGTTCAACTATAATATATATTAGCTCATCAAAACATATACTCTTTTGATTTGAGTGTCTAGGGTTTGGTTCATTAGTGACAGTGCCTACCAATGATATTCCATGAAAGCATCAAAAGTATGTGCTTGAATTCTTATTATTGTACTACACTATGTAGGATTATTCATAAATTAAATCTATCATTTAAAAAAATAAAATTCTAAGCATTATTTTGCAATTTATATCTGAAAGTTAATGTAAAAATCTTGTTGGTTTATCAATTGATTTAACTCTGTTGTAGCACATTTCAATATTTATGATTTTGTTCTTAGATATAACACATTTGCTAAAAACCCTTGCAAAATTGAACTCGTAAACTTACAAATACATTTTTTTTTTCATTGCAAATCCGCAAATATAAAATAATTTAGGAGATTTGTGATTTCCTTTTGATGATTATCAAAGCTAACAAAATTGTTCATCTTGCTCACTCTTCACTCTCAAACAACTACAAGTAAATGTGCTTGAAAATACAGATTGAAAAATGAAACACCAGTTTTCTCTCTTTAAAAGCTTCATTTTTTCATTTTCTTAACTTCGTACATTTTTTTCTTAATAATGACTGCATATCATTAATATATCAAGTTGTCTTTACAACTATAAGCTTTACTCTAAAAAAGCAACAAAATATATGTTTTCTCAAGACCATATGGTATGCTTGTCATTTGCTTTAATTGCTCATAAGACTATGAATATATCAACCAACTTAGTAAGACAAATTTTAAACTAATGAATCTAGTAGTTAAAGTTAAGCACAACAAAGAAGAAAATATTTCATTTTTGTAATGAACTTCAAATTTTAAAAGTTATTTTTCAATTTAGGTTTAGATTATTTTTATGATAAGTAATTTTTAGATTTATAAATTTAAAATTTATTTTATATTTATTAATATTAGATATTTTATATATATATATATATATATATATATATATATATATATATAGTTATAATCATAATTATAATGCTTTTAAGATTATAATAGTTAATTAGTATACATATTTTTATAAAAATCTATTAAAACATAGTGAGAAATATCATTATGGAGACTTTTTTTTGTTGTATTATTTACTATTTATTTATTAAAAATATTTATTTTACTATTATAATAAAAATACATAGAAATTTTATTTTATTTTCCAAGCAAGAGGCCAAAGCCTATAGTATATATTAATAATAAAAAGATAGTTACAATAACATATATATGTTCAAAAGAGGGAAAGAAACAAACCCAAAATGAAATTCCATTTAAGGAGTTTGTACAATATCAACATTGGCCCCAAAATGAGATGACCAAAATAGGAGCCCTAAAACATTTACAAATTACAAATAATGCACAAATAACTTGAGGAAGACATTCCACCAAAACTCTGGAGGTGAATGAATACTCTGGAAATCTTCTGACCGACACCATAAGGATTCAAACCAATTACAAAACAAAGCTGCCTTCAACCAAAAATTTGAAGCTAAAGAACTGATACGACCAACAATTGCAAACCAAAAGAGACAAAATTCTGATAAACAAAGCTCAAATTACTCTGAACTAGCATCTTCGTAGATGTCATTTGAGCTGCCTTCTATAGAAGCAAGGTCATTAGGGACATGAAACAAGGAATAGAAGCCATGGGGATCAACAAGAACATGTAGAAACAATTCCCAAATTTCAGTCACTTTTATCAAAGCCAAAGAAAACAAGGGTTCTGGAAAGACAACATGGTAGAAGTGCAACCAGGAAAGGAAAGGAACTAGGGAGTGGAAAATAAACTCATTTCTAATAGAAGTGAATAGGGAGAGAGGAACAAAATCAAAAAATATCTCATCCCTATTGATGAAACCCCCTATCCATTGTGATCCCCTTAATACATCATACCTACTAAGCTCGACAAGTAATTCATCCCATGAATACAATGAGGGATGAACAAACGCACCCACCAAAAAATTAGTAAAATCAACTGAACCTGTCATGTCGATTATGACAGTGGCAAACTATGAAGCTGCGACAATAGCGAGAAGATTCAGATTTGTCCATAACTAGTTCGGACCAAGCAATGAAGACAAAGCAAATTGCACACTTGCACATGATACTACAAATAAGGATGACAAAGAAAAAATAAAAACCTACCCTTGAAACTGCATATTCAAGAAATTCCCTCTCAAATGAATTCGAAAGGCCATGTCTAAAGGAGAAAAAGCAACACCATCTGCCAAAACCACTACCAAAGTGAAACCAATTTAAACAACCCGAACACATGTCGGGGAGGATATGAAGTTGAAACACACAAGAAGACATGATGGGCAAAATAGGGAACACGAGTGAATTGCCAAAGAATTCTGCTTCTTAAATTCACTTCCCATAAATATGTCCAATCAAAGATGATGAAAATTAGTGAAAATAAGTCAGCACATGTTGCATACAACTTGGCAGTGAAGGAGGGATAACAAATTATCCAACTGTCCCAAGACAAGGTACAAATGACTTGTCTAGTACAAAACCATATATCCCAAATGCTAGTCGATTGATATTACACGAGTAGAAACCCATGAGATGACAAGAAGAGAAAATAGAGTACAAGTTTAGAAGAATGAGATCCTCAATTAAGTTGATGAAGTCAACTGCCACTAACTTCAATTTAGAACCAACAAGGACATGACGTGAGACAATATCCTTATTTTGTACTTCCTCATGATGGCCCCCTTCATCATCAATCAAAACCACTATAGCGTGTAATATTTAGCAATATTCATATCATTAAGTGACAATAGTTTCAAAACAAAAAATATAATTAGTGATAAATAATTTCAAGGTACCTGATCTAACTCGATAATCTTATCGAGCTCAACGTATTAGTAAAGATCTCTATGAGAAATAATAATATCCCCCTCATTGATGTCACATCCTTGATTGGTAAGATAGTAAGCAAGCACATTGGCTTCTCTATAGCAGTGCATAATTTAGAAATTTTGAATTTGTTGAACAAAAACCTTAATTTCCTTAATGATATAGTTTATTTTCTAGTCTGGAGCCTGAAAACCCTTAAGTGCTAGAATAATATTCATTGAATCTCATTCAATCACCAAATATTGGATGTGAATCGATACTACCAACCTCACACGTAATAAAAGAGCTTGAGCTTCCACATTGTTAATTGACCCATTCTGAATCCTAGCCTAACCTATTGTGATAAGGTTGCTAGAATGATCTCTAGTATTGCAATCAATCCTCAATCTACTCGGTTACCCTTTGAAGCACCATCAAAGTTTAGCTTGAAAAACTTTTGCCAAGGCAATCTCCACCTGACCTCTTTCCTGTTAATTTTCTTAGTTGAGTTATGCATTAGGCTACCTTTAAAGGGAAGTTTGATTTGGTTCCACTCCTTTAAGGCTTCATTATCCAATGAAGTGAAGAGAGAATCAAGTTTTTAATGATTGGTTATATATGTATTGAAAACCTTTGAGATTGACAGTTCCATTTTCCAAATGACTTCCTCCAAAGAGATAACCTCCTTCTGAAAAATAAGCTTATTCCTTTCCCACCAAATACTCCAGACAATGATAGCTGACACTACTTCCCATAGAAAAACAAAGAAGGAATCTCCAAATAATTTGGGCCATGAATTAAACACCTCCCTCAAGTTGGATTGAAGGGGAGCTACCCAATTAAGTTTCATTTGATACCATTTCCACCAACCCTAGGCAAATCTACAATCCAAGAGAAGATAATTCATTATTTCTAAAACTCCATCACAAAAAACACAATTAAAAGGGGGTGCAATACCCAGGGCAGACAATCTATTACTTGTCAAAATTCTACCTCTAAGGATTATCCAAGCAAATGCACTAGCTTTTTGAAGACCTGACGTAGTCCAACAAAAAGAGTAACCTCTGGAAGCATTAGAGGCATCATAATTTGAAAGCACATTATAGTCGTGCTTGACTAAATATGAGCTAATTTTTTAGGGTAACCAAATGAGTATGTCTTTGTAATTTTTAAAATATATGACTCTCTTGTTCAACTCTAAATTCAACAATGGTTTTTTATTAGGGGGCACTCTTACTAAAGATAAATCCTTCCATTTTATTGCCCTAATTCCATTTGCATGAGAAACTTGGAAGTAATTGTTGACATTACAACCCCATTGAGATTGTAATATGTTCTTTATGGTGTTTAAACCTTGACTTTGATCCAGCTGGGGGAATCCATTCCATGAGTCCTTCGAGAATCTAATTGACTCTCCATCATAATCTATCCATGTCAAATGAAGAAAGACTAAATTTATACATTTAACCAAAAAATTCCATATTTGGGAACCAGATGGGGGATCAAGTATAGTGAATATTCTTTCTAGATCAACTAAAACAAGATATTTTGCTCTAATTATAGAGGCCCAAATAGAATCACTATTAATATACATTTTCCATACTAACTTGGCTCCCAAAGTAATATTTTTGTTGTCAAAGTTAAGAATACCAGCCCCCCCCAAACTATTTAGGAGAGCAAACCTTCTCCCAGGCCATTAAATGGATCTTGCTTTTGGGATCTCTATTTCCTTTCCAAAGAAATTTCTTCAAAAGACCCTCTAAATCTGACTTAACTTTTGAAGGTATTAAAAGAACATACATTATGTAGTTTGGAATTGTAGCCAGTACTGACATTATCAACAAGATTCTACCAGCTAAAGACATTTTTCCAAGAGACAATTCTACTTTTAATTGAAGAAGCAATTTTTGACCGAAAATAGCCCTTATTCATACCTGAAAATAAGGGAATGCCAAGATATTTACAAGGAAAGCTACCCTATTTAAAACCCTATACCACAACCAATTAGCTAGCCAACAAAGGAGAGCAATGCAGGGGGGAAACTTTAGACTTTTCTGCATTATTTTTTGGTCCAAAAACATGACAATAAACCTCCAACACTTGCTTGATGACCTTTGCTTCCCTCATAGAAGCACAACCAAATAAAATTGTGTCATTAGCAAATAAAAAATGTGTCATGGCTAAATTAGTTTGAGGAATACAAATTCCTTTCCATCTACCACTGCTATGAAAATCACATTTTTTTCTACTAAGTGCCTCTGCCATGATAATGAATAGAAATGGGGAGAGGGTATCTCCTTGTTGAAATCCCTAAGATGACGAGAAAAAACCAGCCGGATTCCCATTAATGATGACAAATAATTTGGCATCTGAGATACAAGATAGAATCCATTTACACCAAAACTTCGAAAAACAAAATTTGAGAAGAACTTGAAGGAGAAATTGCCAATTCACTCTATCATATGCTTTCATCATATCAAGTTTGATGATCATGGCTTCCTACTTATGAATAGAAATAGAGTGAATAATTTCATGAGTGATTAAGGCCCTTTTTGATGTTTCATTGCCTGGGACAAATCCTCCCTGCTCCCGAGAAATGATTTTAGGAATGATATTAGCTAGTCTGACTAAAATTGCCTTAGTAGCTATTTTATAAATGGTATTACATAGAGAGATAGGTCTAAAACTAGAAAATAAGGAAGGGGTAGCCATCTTGGGGATGAGAGCGATATGAGTAGTATTGAACTGCTTTAACAAACAAGAATTTTTCCTAGATTCCTCAACAACCTTCCAAACATTAGACCCTAATAAATCCTATCATTTCTGAAAAAAACAAAGCCGAAAACCCATCAGGACCAGGAGCCTTATCGGAGTGCATGCTGAAAACAACCTACATTATTTCTTCCAAAGATAAATTCTTTAGAAGATACAAATTATCTTGATTTGAAACTAACAATGGAATACTCTGCAACACTTCCTCATATTTTGTCTTAACATCATCTGATAGGTTGTTTGAAGATGCAAATAATGAAGAAAAGAAAGAGATGACCTCCTCTTCAATGTCCTCCCTAGTTTTCAAGATATCACTAGAGGCATTTTTTATCTGGTTAATTAAGTTAGCAACCCTTTTCATCTTAACTGATGATTGAAAATACCTTGTGTTTCTATCTCCCTCTCTCAACCATGTTTCTCTTTATTTTTGTCTCCAATAAAATTCTTCTCTTTGAAGGACTTCTTGAAGTTGAAGATTAAGCTCAGTTTGATCTGAATATGACTGTTGAATAACCCCTTCATTGAGCTACACAAATTTTTGTTCCAAATTTGCCTTCAACTTAAAAATGTAATTGAATTTTGAAATATTCCACACTTTGATTTGAACTTTCAACCATTGCAATTTCTCATAGAATTGATACATTCTAGATCCTTGAAAAAAAGGGGTATTCCTCCACCAATCTTGCAATTCTAGCAAAAAAGAAACATCCCTAAACCACGTATGTTCAAATTTGAATGTACCTGCTGATTTGAGTCTTAAAGGAGTAAGGGGAACCTCTAATAAGAAGGGAAAATGATTCAACCTAGTCAAAGACAAGAATTTTTTATTATGGATGCCCAAACAAGCTGCACCATGTAGGCGGGTCATCATTCAAAACAAATTCATTATAATCTTGCATTGTCTCTAGAGGGGGGATAATGCCACCCACCTTGTCCCTAATAGAAAGGACTGCATTAAAATCTTTGCCAATAATGAAAGGGACATCCAGAAGAGATGCCAAGGACAAAGAAATTGTTTCCCATAAACACTTGTTGGCCAATGTTGTAGAGGTACCATTTACTGAAAGCAAGTGAAAATCAATATTTTGGGTTTGAATATGAGTGAGAATAAAGTTATCTTTAATAACAACACTAGGAAGCTTAACACTGGACTCCTTCCGTAAGATTCCAAGCCCTCCAGATGCTCCAATAGATCGAGAGGCAATATACTTTTGATTCTTCCATTTTGAAAAATGTTGACAATTAGGCACCTCTAAAATTTTTGTTTCTTGGATCAAAATGACATCCGTCTCACAAGTCTCAGATTGAGACTTGATCAGGCATCTCTTGTTAGGGGCATTAATTCTCATGCCTAGTCTGAAGATTAATCCACTCTCCTCGGGCCAAATTTATCATCCAAGGTCGACTACAAACAAGCTTTCACTTCCTTAGATATTTTCTTAAAAATCCATTTCCTTTTTGGTGGCCTGCCAACTCTCCTTTTAGGTTTAATCATAGAAGCCTCCTTCTTAGACCTAGTTTGATAAATGCAAGGTTTCCTTGGATTTCCATCCATTAAATCAAGAGATGGAGAAACTTTAGAATCAATACAAAATTGAGTTGGAGGAGAACATATGTCATTGACATGGGAAACATAGTCAACCCCGTCATTGTTTGCTTCTAGCATGAAAGAAGAATCTAAAACATCATTGTGAGAAGATACCTAAGAGCATATAGGAACAACACCAATTTGTTGTGAAAGATACAACAAGAACCTCCCCAAAAAACCAAGAGGAGCCATATCTACCTTCATCTTAATGTGAGGAACAAACGAAAGGACAAAATGAGGGGGCTACTGAAGATCCCAACCATTTGATTCTGGAAAAAAACACTCTACTTCTTGTTGAATAATAGCACCACATGCATTGAGTAAAAGACTCTCAATGAGATCATCATAAACACCAACCAATACAGGCTTCTTATATTCTAACAAAAAAGACATGCTTTATAAGCACAACAAAGTGGAAGGATTTTGGATTCAACAATAATGGCTTAATGAATGGGAAAACAATCTTTTTTGCACCCAACAACATTTTTATTGGGCCATTTTTAACCAACAAGGCCTCCAACCAGAACAATAAATTCTAAAGCTGAAAGTACTGAAAAACATTCTTGATCTTACTATGAAAGGAAGAAGAATAAAAAAAGGTTGAGGAACAAACCAATTGAGTAGAAAATGAATCTTGATGAGGGGGATCAAACTCATGCAACCCCATGATTGGTCCAAAATGGTGACAAATTTATGGATCAAAAGAAAAATCATCACAGACTATAACCTTAGACCCTCGATTTGGTTGACAAGCCAAAGAGAAATGGCCCAGAGAATTAGCAAAATAGACAACTGTAGTAGGATCCTGAACCACAATTTTCTGAAGCAAAGTCCCATATTTAAAAGAAATTGAGATTTGCTTAGGCAATGGTTTAGATAAGTTAATCAATATGAAAACCCTTAACTGGCACTCAGGAATTTCAAATGGGATAAGATCATGTTTAACAAAAATGTCAATTTGATTTGCAACCAATTGCACAAGTTCTAATTCCTTATACTCTAGGGGAATCGAAGGAAAGGAAATCCGAAATGGGGCATATTGCATAATGGAATGACCAAGATCAAAGTTTTAAATCCATAGGATAGTGAACAACCCATAGCCCTCACAAAACCAACCCTTAAACCTATGGGCTTTATCTCAAAATAATTTCATGGTAAATATCACAATAAACTATCCACCTCCATTATCAATATTAAAAATTTCCAAAACCCCTTCCCTATGTGACTGAGCCCAATTTTTTATAGTTGGAGAATCAAAAGAATGGTTCTAGAACTTACCAATTAGAGCCCACTTTTGAAGATCCCTAACCTGCTCGATAAGAAGATCATGGGGCATATTGCATAATGGAATGACCAGGATCAAAGTTTTAAATCCATAGGATAGTGAACAACCCATAGCCCTCACAAAACCAACCCTTAAACCTATGGGCTTTATCTCAAAAGAATTTCATGGTAAATATCACAATAAATTATCCACCTCCAATATCAATATTAAAAATTTCCAAAACCCCTCCCCTACGTGACTGAGCCCAATTTTTTATAGTTGGAGAATCAAAAGAATGGTTCCAGAACTTACCAATTAGAGCCCACTTTTGAAGATCCCTAACTTGCTCGATAAGAAGATCATTCGGCATAGAAAATTAAAAAACAACATTCAAATCCCCTCTTCCCACATTGGGGGAAATCAAAATCTCTTCCTTATTAACCAGTTGTTCAGGTTTTTTTTTAACCCAAACTTTTCATGATCTCTTTTTCCGCTTTGTTGAAAACAGTGGATCTAATCCCTTCGCATTCTGTTGATTTGATTTTGAAGCATGCGTAGACCACTCTTTGGATTTTGGTTTGAAGGGTTTTCTAAAGTGGTGCGATTGTTGATGTGGCGACTTGAAAATCCTATGGGAATTCCTGCTAGGGTTAGAAGCAAGTCCCAAGGAATGCACAAGAATATTGTTAGGAAAAGTGAGTGGACTACTATCATGACTAGAGAAATGCCCAAGCTTGCCATTTATGGGGATAATATTTGGGAAAGTAATAAGACATACTCTATTGAAACCATCCCCATGCCTCTGTCTCTCTTACAGAGAAATATTATTAGGATATGAAATTTGACCCTCTATTGCTACAAAAATCTGCCATTCCTTTCTGATACCATGTGGACCTCTTACACCTTTGAACTCCTGATTTGGTCCCCTGCTGTTCTGCCATTTCCAAGGATAAATTTTTGAAAATCCTCCCACCTAGAGCCGACCTGCCATGTTCTCAACTTTCTCAAGCAAATGTTAAAAATACTTAAAAGTTATTATTTATATAATTTGATAAATACAAAAAATTATATTTCATGAATTATTTTATTTTTTCATATGAAATTCATTCTTAATGTTTATCCCTCTTAATGTCAGCCTTGCAATCAACAAGACTTGATCCCTAATGGGCTCATAAATAACCTTTCAACTTCACCAGTAAATCAAGGACGCATTGACTAAGACGTATTTTATAGTTAATATATTTACATAAATATAGTTGTATGAATTTATTTATTTATTTATTATTTGTGCATGTAGGTTTTAAAATAGTTTTTGTATGCTCATAGTTCACTATGTATTTACAACTAATTAAGATTAGAATTATGATTTAAGTAAAATTATAATAATTTTAATTTAATTATGTCAAGAGGTGTAACCTACAGTGGTAGCACATGGTGAAATGTAATTGCATGAAAAAAATGTTAACTTTAAATAAATAAAAGCCAACAACATAAACTATTTAATTGAAATTGAACCATCACGTTTCATTCAAAAGAAATAATATAAATAGTAAATAAAATTTATGTATCAATAAATATTATAGCACAAGGTAATATGAAATTTCTACTTTTTGTATCTATGTAATATTCTACTTTAACTATTTGCATCAAACAATTGAACAAACATATAGTACAATGAATTCGTGTGCTTAATTTATTATTGAAAGGTTATGGGTTCAACTCTCATTGTGATTACCAAAATTAATGTGTTTTTCAATCTATTTATTCATTTTATTTCTTTTAATTATCCTTTTACTTATTTACTTAAAGAATTAATAGATCACATAGTGCGTAAGATTGCCATGTTTTAACTTATAATAAAAAGGTTGTAGGTTCAACTCCCACTAAGGTTGGCAAAGTTAATTTAGTAATTTATCAATTTAGTTTGGAGAAATTAATTAATTTAGTTTTGTTAGTGCTGTTTTATATTTTAATTTATTTTGAAGAAATTAATTAGTTATTAATATTTAGCAATTTCTATAATTATGCTACAAATTGAATGTTACATATATATTTTTACATGCATATATTTCTCTATTAAAAAATATAATTTGAAATTTGTATACATTTAATTAAGTCATTTATACATAAATAATTAATATGATGCCTCGTTGTCCAATGTTAAATTTTGAAAATGAAGAGCAACGAAGAGAATTGGTTCGGAATTATATGAGACGACGACGTGAACAAATGACAAATGCACAAAAAGAGGAAGTAAGCAGTCGTACAACTATAGAGCAACAAAAAGAACAAAATAGAGAACATGTTCGAAATTATATGAGAGAACTCGTTGCTTCGGAATTATATGAGACGACGACGTGAACAAATGACAAATGCACAAAAAGAGGAAGTAAGCAGTCGTACAACTATAGAGCAACAAAAAGAACAAAATAGAGAATATGTTCGAAATTATATGAGAGAACAACATGAACAAATGACTAATGCACAAAGACAAGAAGAAATGAATCTTCAAAACCAAAATGATAGAGAAACAAGTGTTAAACATAGGGCAAATATGACAATGGAAGGGATTGAAGCGGAAATGAGACAACATGTAGATAAGATGATAACACATTCAAATCTAAACTTACCTCTTCTTCAACAATTCATTCAACTCTAAGAATACCTCTTGCAAATTTTGTTGAATGAGAAGGCACAAGGCTTACGAGTCTCCAAGAAGAAATTTAACATATTAAATACATATTGATTAACAAAATGAGTTTTATTGGACAAAAATTGTTACAAAATATTGATTCAAGACTATGTCAAGCTTTTCTCAAAAAATCAAACATGAGTTTTGGTGGAAGATCAATCATTTTGGTAGGAGATTTGGGACAACTACCTCATGTTAGTGACAAACTACCTTATGATAGTAATGTATGTGCAACATTACCATGGGAAGAGTTTAAGATAGTTGTTATTTTGGATAAGGTGTTTATATAGGAAGGTGAAAGTGAAGACCAACAAAGGTCTCACCAATTACTCACAAATATTAGAGATGCACATCCAACTATAGATGATTGAAAATTATTGATGACAAGAATAGATGTTTCATTACATCCAACAATTACAGAGGAGTTTGATAATAATATTTGTCTAGTTGCAACAAATGATAATCTACATAACCATAACGAAAAAATGTTATATGCATTAAGAAGTTTGATAGCCCAAAGCATTGCAAGCAAAAAATGTAGTACTAATCTAGTAGGAGGCCAAAATGATGAATTGGATGTTGAAATATCAATTGCTAAGGATGAAAGGGTCATGTTAACATCTAATTTATGGATAGAAGCAGGTCTTGTGAATGGAGCTTTGGGATACATCTGAAATAACATATACAAAACTCGATGTGCTTAATTAAATCCACTAGCATATGTTATGGTTGAATTTGATAATCACTTTAGAATTCATTTTGAAGATGCATCTCCAAATTTATTTCTTATTTCACCAATACAAAGGGGCTGCACACGTCAATTGCCCCTATGATTGACTTGCACACTAGCAATTCATAAATCACAAGGATTGACTCTTTCCAAGGCAACAATTGACATAGGACCAAGAGAAAGGGCATGATTAACATTTGTTGTTATATCACGTGTTAAGGCCTTAGATGGAATTAGAATCTCACCACCATTTTCATATGATCGTTATGAAAAAATGAAAACAGGAAAGCAACTCGCCAAAAGGAAAGCAGAGGAAGAAAGACTCAAATCTTTGGAAACATAATAGTTTTATGTAATGTATACATTGTTCAAGTGAACTCTTCTATTTAAATTGAGATTAAATTTTTGATTTAAAAAATGAGATGTCTAATTAATCATGAAATCCTATTGTAGATTTGAATAAATTAATACTTTACATGTTGCACTGCAGATGCTACTAGCTTAGATATCTTAATACATCTATCTAAAATACATTGAGAGATATCAATCATGAGGTGTCTATCTATTTTCAATAACAATTTAAAATAGGTGCCTCGAGACTGATATCTCTCGACATATTTTAAATAGATGTATTAAGATATCTAAACTAGTTTTAATTTGTATTTATTTATTTATATTTTGAAGTTAATAAATTTTGAAAAATTAACATAATTATAATACTTGTAATGAAATAGTTTTAAGATTTAAATTAAATTTTTGTTTTAATTGTATAAAATTAAATCTCATTATTCTTTTATGTTTTTTAATTTAAATTTAATTTTATTATTTTAATAAACTAAATTCTTAAAATAATTAGTTATTTTTTTGAAATTAAAAAAAATAAATAAATTTGATATACATATTTTTAAACATAACGAAATCTCATACCCGTATTTTTATTTATTTATTTATTTTTATTTTTATTTTTTTAAAAACATCTATACTACAAATAAAGTTAAACTTATATATAATATTAAGGAAAGTGCCCTTAAATCATGGATTACGAATAATAAAAAACCTGCATGGTGAGACTAGGATTCTGCAAAAAGAAACGAATGCTGTGAGCATGGGTTCTCTCTCTTGAATAATATTTAGCTTCCTCTCCGCCAAAGGCACATTCACAAAAAAATACCATATTCTTTGCTACAAGTCTGGGTAGCCGGAGATGCCCAAATATCTGTGATATAACAATGAGAAGACGGATATGGTGGCTCGATTCATGTGAGGAGAATGAAAATGATAACAATGGCAGTTTGGTGGCTGCTCCAACACTTACAAATCTTGTTAAGAATTGTCTGGGTTGCGGGCATCACTCCAATTGTCATTGCCTCGATTCTTCATCGCCATGTAGGTGCACTCCGTAGATTTATCCTTGTTGCCGCAAGCAGAGGCAAGCTCATGAACAATGCGAAAACTGTGAGTAGAATATATTTTACACCCAAAAATGCTTACTTCCTCTCTCTGTTGAAAAAACAATGTGCACTTCCACCTTCCATTGAAAAAGCTACACCTAATACCCACTGCCACTTTTTATTGAATCATATATATTTGTGTGATGTAGAGATGGAGTGTCCCGCAGAGCTACTTCCTGCATTTCTACTTGGTGAGCGTGACGTGGACCACGTTTCTCTTGGTTTGCATGTCATACTTTGCTCACTGTACCACTGCAACTACTTCGTCAGACTCTCTGAGGTACTCCAGTGTTGCAAGCTACATAGCAGGAGGCGTTGACGCGCTGTCATTTGCAAAGCCCCCTTACATCCTGGCAGAGTACAATAAGCAGGCATGGAAAACCGTCTTGGTGCTGCTACTGATAGAAGCACAAGTGGTGAGACGGTTGTATGAGACGGTGTATGTGTTTAATTACTGCCATTCTGCTCGGATGCACATATTGGGGTATCTCACCGGAATGGTGTAAGTCTCGCTTTCTCCTTGAAAATTAAATTACGAAGTCAGGCCAAACTGTAGTCTGAATGCAATTTTTGAGTTCTAATGTTGTATATGCTCATGGGCCTATCGTCATTTATCAGAAAATGGCTACGGGGTCTGAAAGTTTATTGGTACTATGGAGCATCATAGGCGTACATCTAAAGGAATGAGCATAGCCCCCCTTGTTTAATTTCTAGGCCGAGCGGTAGGCAAATTTTACACCAAGAATACCCTAATTTTTTTCTCTTCTTTAAACCTTTAGTAAGAAGTACATCGACCGGATCTTACTTTGCACAAACTATTAGGGTGTAAAGCTAGTGATGCTTTATTCTTGAATGCATTTACAATCAAATCGATCCTTGAATAGAGACTATTGATGCCTGCAATGTTTTGCATTATGTAGATCATCTGCCAAAGATCTCACTATAACCCAACATTTCCATTCCCTTTATCATTTCTGGACAGATCAGTAGTTTGATACCATCCTTGAGGCTCAAAACAAAAATGAAAACACATTAAAGTATTCTCAGAAAAAGGGAGAAATTTTTTCCCAGAATTTCTTCACAAGAAATTAATTTTGGCTTGATTCTGTCTTCTTTGTGCAGGATCAGCATTTTCTGTCTAGAGAGATATTCCTTTGTGAACAACTTCAGCCTTCTGTAAATGGAGTAGGAACAAATTGGCCTCCTCGACCTTTATGGAGCACTGCTTGGAAGCATTTGTTTGGGAATGTGATGCAAATAAATGCCTCTTCCCTGCAAGTCAGCTCTAACAGAATTCCAAAGAACATAAAGAAAAGGAAGAAAATGGTCCATCAGAATTTAGAAATTTATTTATCTTCTCCATCTCTGAGTTCAGCAAGACCAAAATTAATACAGAGCCAAAAACTGTGTTAGAAAAGAAATTCTCGAACTCCTTTCCTAAATCTGCCCCTCCAAAGCCAAAAAAAAAACCCTTTAAATAACTAGATCCCCACCTCACCACTAACACCACAGCATGCCAAAAATAGGACTGATGCCTCAGAAAAAGGCAGCAACAAAAACAAACTAAAAATAGGGAGAGCACTAAAAATAAAGAAATGCCTCCCTGCAGAAAACTAACTCAGAAGTCAGTCTGGTGAGTTTTCGGCTACACTATCGTTCTCATCTTTTTGAAAAGTCTGAACCTCCTGGTTTAGAAAGTACTGGACAACAGTGCCACCAATATGAGGGAACAAACCTATCAGTAGACCTGTTACCAAGGTAATCTTTTGGGATTCCTTGACACAATTCTGAGCCATTACCAAAATTTCCAACCATAGTCTTCCTGGAGTGGGGAGTCCGGTGCTGATTCCACCATTCAGCTGGATCAATATAACTATGCAAAATCCCTAATGTAGAATTCACAGAATAATCACTACTGTAATTACTAATAGACTTGATATTTTTTCTCTCATTCCAATCATAATTCACATCATTGCTGTTGTACTGAGTTAAATAGTCACTTTCAACCAAATTTGTCATCACATCCATGGAAGATTTATTATGATCATGCTCATATCCCCACAATACACTATTCCATTCAGCCACATTACAATCAATTGAAATTTCAACATTTACATTTTAAGGTTCACTACTAACTGTATTAGTTGAATCTTGTTGCAGCTCTGCCTCAAATTTTGGTTGAACTTCACTCTCCAAATGATTTGTCTCTTTTGCTCCAACTTTTTCCTTCAATTCCGTTCTGGGCTGATTCTCACCTTCTTTTCAACTTCAAATCTAGCTTCTGTTAGAAGAGACAAAGCTTTCACTTCAAATGCTCCTTCCTCTTTCCATGATTTTAAGATGGTTTTCCTTCCTTGATGTTAAACCACATAAGTATTTTCTCAACCTTGATGGATTACTTTCAGGTCATCTTGCCATGGCCTCCCAAAAACAAATGACATGCATCCATTGACACTACATCACAGAGTACCTAATCCTCATGGGAATCAATTTTGAAAGCAACAAGACAAGGCTTGTCTACAAGCACGCTATGACTCTTCTTTAACCAAGAAATCTTGTAGTGGTTAGCTTTTGGAATGCAGGAAAGCTGTCATTTATCTACCATTTCTGTAATTACTAGATTGTCAGTAGATCCACCATCTATGATCACCTTGCACACTTTGTCTTTACATTACATTTTGTTCGGAAGATGCTCTTCCTCTTCCAATTAGCTTTGAGGGCTTCTTTGTCTCCAGATATTAAGGTTCTTCTCAACATCAGGTTCTCTCTCGACTCAGCTTCAGCTTCATCTGACCAGGGCTCTTTTTCTTCTTGGGTTACCTTACTCGTTTGGGGTTTTGAGGGCAATCTATGGCCTTATGGGCTTCATCACCAATAAAACACTTCAGGCTTCCACTAGAAGACAGTCATCCTCGACCTTTACCTTAAAAGTCTCCCCTTACTCCAAAGTCAACCTTCACATTCTTGCTTTCTTCTGGTTCTTCACTCATGGTAGGTTCTTTAGAAACCTCTTTTTCCTTATTTTGATTGATAACACCCCTTTTACTCACTATTTTGTTTTTCCAATTTAGTTTCTCTTCAGCCTTTAAGGCATATCCATATGCCTCATCTATTGTAGGGACTTTTATCAATGCAAGTTCATCTTGAAGTTGAAATTTGAGTCCATTCACATATCAGGCTGCCACTTGCTCTTCACTTTCTTGTATGTCCATTTGAATTTGAAGCCTCAAAAACTGTTTTGTATATGTCTGTACTGACTGATCTCTTTGTTTTAAATTCTAAATTGTTTTAAACATTTTTTGTTTGTGATCTAAGGGCAAGAATTGAGCTCTCAGATTTTTCAACATTTTAGGCCAAAGTCGAGTTTTTCCTTTTCCTTGTCTCTTTTTTTGAACTCTGCATGTTTTCCCACCATAGGGCTGCATGTGACTTTGACTCAGAAGCAGCAACCTTTACTCTTTTTTGGTCATAACACCAGGATTTTTACGTGGAAACCCAAATGGGAAAAACCATGGTGGGAATTGAACCCACAATATTATTCTACTATGGCTAGTAGCAAAACAATATTACAAAAGGGGGAATGCACTTTGCATTCAGGCACACTGCTTAGAGCTTAGAGCTCAATTACAATAAGGGCTACAACCCCGAAAGGCTCACTGCCTTTACAAATCATTTATAGTGATGAATTACAATTATTGAACTCCAAAATAGCATCAATCAATGCTTGGATGAGTTCCGGTTAAGTGCAAAACTCTGACTGTATAACCTCTGCAACCCTGCTCTATTTTTTTTTTCTCAGTCAGCTACCGGATCAAGAATACGCACGTGAAACTGCGCCAAAAGGATTTCTCGATCACAACTCGCTCATCTCACATCATACCATACATCAAAAAGATCTTCTACATCGGTCTTATATATCCACAACCACAAACAAAACATTTATCAAGTTGGCCTGTAATGTAACGTGTAAACATGAGTCGGCTTGAACCGGATTACCAAAAATATATGCGGATCACCCAAATGATGATAAAATGATTTCTATAAGTCGGCTCTATCATCTCGTGCACATATCTCACCACCACAATCACTGGAAAGCTTCCAGACCAAAACAACTCTGCTTATCCTGAATTACTGGAGCCAGATTACCGGTTACCGGACCACTTCTCCAAAAACTATAGCTATCGGATATGATTCTCATGAAGAGTTGCCATCAACGACAACCCTAAACCATTAATCAAGCATCGATATCCACCGGATGAGTGTCAATTGCCAACAATCTCCCCCTTTGGCATTGATGGCAACACTCGTGAAAAATGACTTAAGTGTTGAAACCTGTACACCAGATCAGAATTTATAAGGCTCCCCCCTTAGACCAAAATCTGAAAAAAAAACTGTATCAACCCAAAAATTTGCATCCTTCTGTACATTTTTCACTCTACTCTCCCCCTTTGATAGCAATGCCAAAGTAGGGGTGCTGTCCAAAAACTTATGTACAAGGGTGTATACCGGATATGCTATACATGAAGATATCTGCAAAAATGGTCTTCAAAAATCCCACTCTTCAAGTTATCCAAAACTGTGATATCCACCGGATGAGTGTGAATTGCCAACAAAATATAGATCAAGCAATGTAATGCAACCCTAATTGAATTGGGACGTATGACCCTTAAATGTGCATTTGGATCCATTGTCCAACCCATACAATTGGAGAAAGAAGGCTTGCCATACTGACTGTTCAATAAGGGACTCACTTATTTAGTTGATGAAACTTACATTCCTTATCACTTGGTCCAAAGGGTAGCTTGTTTGCGGTCCTACTTCTTTGTTCATTACAGTTTACATTCTATGCCACTTAATTCCAAAAGTAGCTTGCCTTGGAGACCACGACATTGATTGCAGTAGATGTGCTTGGTTATTTGTCAGATGGAGCTGGATTGCAAGGGAAAATTAGTGGTGTCTTTCTTCTAGGGGGAAGTCAATTACTTAACATTTGCAGATGATTGAGCCTTCACTACAACCTTACTCTGTAGTCTTTGGAGGGTATTTTTTTGCTTAGATATGCTTGCAGAAACTGTCAAGTAGTGGTGAGGGAAACTCTCCATTTATCTTACTGGCCAAGTTGAGTCTCCTAATTGTCTGAATCAAAGTGGTAGCTTATAGAAGTAGGGGAAAACATCCGTTATATTGGCATTCCTTTGGTTATTCAGTTATTGACTGCTGATCAGTGCAAATGGATAATGGCTCTGTTTGAAAATAAAAATAAAATTGAAGTAGCTTTGATCTCCCCTTTGCTAGGAAGGTTGTCATTGTTTTTCAGCAGGGCGCATCTACCACTAATTTTATTTTCCTTGTGCATCTTTACAATGTTAGAAAAGGTACATGGAATTTTTCTCCATGGAAAACATGGAATTCAAGGGATCCTCCTTGGGGCTTAGGATTTTTGCTTCTTGCCTAGGGATCAAGGGAGGTTGGGACTCCTTGACATTAGGCCCCAAAGAGCTATCTTTGCTGGAAAGCCTGGGCAAATTTTAATTTAGTCATTGAATTCAAAATACTCAACATGTTAGGTGCCCCATTGAGATTTGTGTCACTATTGTTAATGCAAAGATTACGTGTCAGTACTTGGTTAATGAAAGAATGCAAGATAACATTGATGGTTGTAGACTTCAAAATTTGATAAGGAAATAATGAAAAAAGTGTTAATGTTTTGTAGCAGCAGGAGACTTCATTATTCCTGCACTGATTGAGAAATCGTCTTGCTGATGTTTTCATTTAATGTCTCAACTCTTCTCAATTCATCTATGCTGTTCGACGATATTGAATTCTGCATTTATGAATTCTTTCATAAGCTGGGAGAGTTTCGGTTTCCTTGTTACATGCCATCGACCTTCATATTCTGTTTGCACCTTCATGAGAGTTTCGTCCTTGCTGGCGCAACTTCCTTCTTTATTGTTTTTCATCTGTTAGTGATGCGGTCTTGACATCGTATTCAGCGCCTATCGGTGGCAGAGTATGGATCGGCATACTTTGTAACTGCCGCTATGCATATTGCGGGTGGACTTTTCATCTACCTCCGTCTTAGAGATATTTTCGAGCCTTGTCTTTCCTATATAGCAGCGTTTGTAGTTTATCTTGTGGGCGGGTGAAATTCTTAAGGAAAACGATTTATATATATGCGTTGGTGATCATCCGAGTAGAGTTTTTTTTTTTATGAGATCTTCTTCAACGACTTTGTATCTTCATCAGTCATTCTATATCTTCTCTTTGTATACGATTGGTGTATGATCACTTCATATTGCAGAAAGGTTATGTGTCAGATGGATGGTAGAAGTCTTCATTTTCTGAGATGTTATTGGCTTATACTGTTGATTGTTAAAGTGTTAACAATCTTATTTAGTTCATTGCTTGTTAAACTTGAAAGCATTGTATCGGATTTGTGCCTTTAATAAAGTTCGATGTTTGGTGTGGCTGGGTTTTTCACCCTCAGGTGGGGGGTTTTCCTAGGATAATTTTTTTTTGTCTATTTGTTCTTGTGAGTTTTTAAGTTTCAGTTTTCTGAGTTTGTCTATTTGGTTCTAATTTTAACATGGTATCAAAGCGGGTCTAAAGAAAAGATCTAGAACCAGAACATGTAGCCTTGAAATATTCATTGCTTAGCTTGTTTATTTCAGATTTCAACAATGGTGAATGGACTCAAAGTTGAAGACAGGTTGGATGGTGTATCAAATTTTACCTCATGGAAATTCAGAGTCCTTATTGTGCTTGAAGAGAATGATCTTCTCAACTTTGTGAAGACTGATGTAGATGAACCTTTTGATGACACCGAGAAAGCACAATGGAGAAAGAACAGTTTCCTGGCAAGAAAGATACTGATTGATTTTGTTAAGGATCATTTAGTACCTGTTATATCCAAGTTGAATTCAGCCAAAGAGATGTTCGAGTACCTTCAAAGCTTGTATGAATTCAACTCCTTCATATTAAAATGGCTACAGGTGAATCTGTTGTTTCTTTCTTTATGAAGATTACAAAATTGAAGGTTTAGCTCAATGCTATTGGAGATTCTATTGAGCATAAAGACCTGGTTATGTTGGCCATGAATGGCCTTCCTCACTCTTGGGAATCTTTCATTCAAGGTATTAGTGGAAGAAATGAACTACCCAAGTTTGATCGGTTGAGAGCTGATTGTATTCAAGAAGAATGCAAATTGGAGGCGAGAGGAATTGGGAGAAAATCTCACCATGAAGAAGATCATGTTCTTGCGGCCCATACTTCTAAAAGAATAGGAAAGAAAGAAAATTTCAAGAGGAACAGAGATAGGAATTCTGATTCAGCTCCTGAACCTAAGAAGAGGAAGGATCTCTCAAGGGTTCAGTATTTTAGATGTGACAAGATTGGTCACTTTGCTAGAGAGTGTCCTTCGAAACCCAAGCATCAAGTTGCCACCACAAATGTTGAAAATGCTTCTCCTCATAGAGAATCAAGTGAAAATTCAGAGGGTTTCTTATTTATTTCTGCTCTTTCAAGTAATGTTCCCTCTGATAGTAATACTTGGCTAATTGATTGTGGAGCATCTCGCCACATTACAGGATATCGTGAACATCTCTCTAATCTGATTGAAAAAGATTCTCATTTGCATCTTATCATTGGTGATGATGCTTGCTATTTTGTGAAAGGAGCTGGAACTACATCCTTTCATCTAGATTCAGGAATTCCTCTTCATCTGAGTGATGTGCTATTTGTTCCTGGAATCAAGAGAAATCTGATTTCCATTTCAGCGTTGGAAGATAAAGGATACCAAGTTGCATTTGCTGAAGGCAAAGTTCTTGCATGGAAAAAGAACACTAGTATTAAGACAACTCGTGAAATTGGTGCTCATCACGAGAGTCTATGTAGACTTTCAGCTCGTCCTATTCAAGCCTTAGCGCATGATTCCATGTCTTCTAGTGAGTTGTGGCATAAAAGATTTGCTCATCTAAATGTCAGAACTCTTTCTCCATGGAGAAGATGGTCATTGGTCTTCCTAAGCTCAATCAAGAACATGATCGTGTCTGCAAAGGTTGTGCTCTAGGTAAGAACATTAAAAGTCGTTTTCACTCTAGTGAAAGTAGAGCAAAAGAAATTCTAGAGTTGATCCATTCTGACTTGTGTGGTCCTTTGTCTATTGCTTCTTTAAGTGGTTTTTGGTACTATGTTACTTTCATTGATGACTTCTCTCATAAGACCTAGATTTTATTTCTGAAATCTAAAGAGTCTGATGAAGTGTTGTCTAGATTTAAAGAGCTCAAAGCTCAAGTAGAAAATTTTTCTGATAAGATGATCAAAGTTTTAAGATCTGACAATGGGGGTGAATATACTTCTAGTTTGTTTCAAAATTTCTATATTGAAGTTGGGATTAAGAGGGAGTTTTGTGTCCCTTATAATCCTCAACAAAATGGAATTGCTGAAAGAAAGAACAAGTCTATTGTTGAGGCAGCAAAAGCCATGATCCATGATCAAGGTCTTCAAATCTTTCTTTGGGCAGAAGCTTGAAGGACAACTGTTTATGTTCAGAATTGTAGTCCGCATCAAATTCTAGACAATATGACTCCTGAAGAAGCATTCACAAGTATTAAACCTGAAGTTAGTCATCTCATAATTTTTGGGTGTCCAGTTTACATTCATGTACCTAAAGATAAAAGGTCTAAGTTAGAACCTTTAAGTAAGAAGGGAATTTTTGTTGGTTACAGTGAGTCTTCAAAAGTTTACAGAGTCTACATTCCGGGTCAAATGTAGATTGAAATCAGCAAAGATGTTTCATTTGAAGAAGATGTAGCTTGCAAAAGATCTAAAGGGACTTCTATGGAAATTGATAGAGAAGATCATGAGATTTCTTAAGATTTGGATATTGCTGCCCTTGATTCCCCTTCTGAGATTCGGAGGGAGACTCTTGAATTAGAAGATCCTATAGATCCCGTTGATGCTATAGATACCTCTGCTGGACCAAGTAATGTTTCATATGACAAGAAGAGACCTTTGTGGGCCACGAATACTATGCAAGAGGCTGAAAAATCTTCAGTCCCTTGTGGTACTTTCAGAGAAAGTAAGAGACCTCATAAGTTTGCAGGATATGTTGCTTTAATGAGTCATATTATTGAATCCGAGCGTTCAAGTTTTGAGGTGGCTTCAAAACAACAAGTATGGAGAGATGCAATGTTGGAAGAATATCAATCCATTATCAAGAATGACGTTCGGGATATTGTTCCTAGGCCTCAAGGTAAATCTGTTGTTTCTTTTAAGTGGTTGTTCAAAATTAAACATGCAGTTGATGGAAGTGTTGAAAAATATAAAGCTAGATTCGTAGCTAGAGGTTTTTCTCAAAAGGTAGATATAGAATATCAAGAGACCTTTGCTCCTGTAGCTTGATATAATTCAATCAGAACTATCATTGCTATTGCAGCAGTTAAAGGATGGAAACTTCATCAGATGGATGCAAAGACAACATTCTTGAATGGTGTAATTGAAGAAGAGGTATTGTGATTCATGAAAAAGAATCACATGCATGCAGATTGAAAAAGGCTCTGTATGGCCTTAAGCAAGCTCCACGTGCATGGTATGAAAGAATTGATCGTTATTTATTGAGCTTAGGTTACCTAAAAAATGATGCAGATCCAAATATCTACTTCAAGGTAATTGATGATAAAACTTTAATTTTAGTTCTTTATGTTGATGATTTATTTCTTACTGGAGAGGATGATCTTATCTCTAAATGTAAGAAAGAGTTAGCTTCTGAATTTGAGATGAAAGATCTTGGTCTTATGCATTACTTCCTTGGTTTTGAACTGTGGCAAATATGAAATGAGGTTATCCTGAGTCAAGGGAAATATGCCATTGATATTTTGAAAAGATTTGGTATGCTAGATTGCAAATCTACATCAACTCCTATGGAAGCAAATCTGAAAAAGTTACATGAGGTTGCAACCAGTTCAGATTTAGTTGATCCCACTATGTATAGGCAATTGATTGGATCATTGATGTATTTAGTCAATAGAAGGCCTGATATATGTTATGCTGCTAACACTCTTAGTCAGTTCATGTGTGAGCCTAGATAGTTTCATCTTGTTGCAGCCAAGCATATTTTGAGATATGTGTGTGGTACAGTGGGATATGGTCTGAAATATACTTATTGTGAAGGTCTGAACCTACAAGGTTTTTCTGATTCAGATTGGGCTGGGTGTGTTCCTGACAGGAAGAGCATTTCCGGTTGTTGTTTCAGCTTAGGTTCAACTACGATTTCCTGGTGCAGCAGGAAGCAATCATGTGTGGCTCAAAGTACAATAGAAGCTGAATATGTTGCAACTTGTGTAGCAGCGCGAGAAGCAGTGTGGCTTCGGAAGCTTCTTGCAGGATTGTTTGGGCAGCCTTTGGAACCAACTGTGATTCTTTGTGACAACCAAAGTTGTGTGAAGCTTTTAGTTAATCCTGTTTTTTATGATCGAACCAAGCAAATGGAGATCAAGTATCATTATTTAAGAGATATGGTTCAAAGGAAAGCAGTTGAGCTCAAGTACATTTGCACAGATGAGCAAACAACTGACATTCTCACCAAGCCACTTCCTAGAGTGAAGTTCTCTTATTTTTGAGATAAGCTTGGCATTGTGGAGAATGATGCTCTTGCTGAGAGAGAGTCTCAACTTCAGTGATTCTCATTTCATCTTGTAATGCATTTTTCTCTGTGATGGAGAAATTTGAGGTGAAAGCCCTTGTAATGCATTTTAGAAATTTGAGGTGAATGCCATTGTAATGCATTTTTCTCTGTGATGGAGAAATTTGAGGTGAAAGCCCTTGTAATGCATTTTTTCTCTGTGACGGAGAAATTTGAGGTGAAAGCCCTTGTTGCTCTTTCCAATCATGGGAGTAGCCATAGTGGATGTCATGTTGAGAGACTCCATGACAACATCACGTTGAGTGACTCCGTGATGAGAGCTTGTGTTATTTCACTCATGGGAGTAGCCATGGTGAACATCATGTTGAGTGAATCCATGATGCTATCACGTCGAGAGAATTCGTGATAAAGTTTTGTTTCATTCTTACACATATGGGTGTAGCCATTGTGTTTGTTATGTTGTGAAAATTCATCTAATGATATCTCCTTTGCTAAGAGCGAGTATTAATGTTTTGTAGAAGCAAGAGACTTCATTATTCTTGCGCTGGTTGAGAAATCATCTTGCTGATGTTTTCATTTATCATGTCTCAACTCTTCTCAATTCGTCTATGCTGTTCGATGATATTGAATTCTGCATTTATGAGTTCTTTCATAAGTTGGGAGAGTTTCAGTTTCCTTGTTACCTGTCATCGACCTTCGTATTCTGCTTGCACCTTTATGAGAGTCTCGTTCTTGCTGGCGCGACTTCTTGCTTTATTGTTTTTCATCCGTTAGTGATGCGGTTGTGACATTGTATTCAGCTCCTGTCGGTGGCGGAGTATGGATCGGCATACTTTGTAACTGCCGCTATGCATATTGCGGGTGGACTTTCATCTATCTCCGTCTTAGAGATATTTTCGAGCCTTGTCTTTCCTATATAGCAACGTTTGCAGTTTATCTTGCGGGCGGGTGAAATTCTTAAGGAAGATGATTTATATATATGCGTTGGTGATCATTTGAGTAGAGTTTGTTTTTTTATGAGATCTTCTCTAGCGACTTTGTATCTTCATCAGTCATTCTGTATCTTCTCTTTGTATACGATTGGTGTATGATCACTTCATATTGCAGAAAGGTAATGTGCCAGATGGATGGTAGAAGTCTTCATTTTTTGAGATGTTATTGGCTTATACTCTTGATTGTTAAAGTGTTAACAATCTTATTTAGTTCATTGCTTGTTAAACTTGAAAGTCTTGTATCAGATTTGCGCCTTTAATAAAGTTCAATTTTTGGTGTGGCTGGGTTTTTCACCCTTAGGTGGAGGGTTTTCCCAGGATAAATTTTTTTGTCTATCTGTTCATGTGAGTTTTTAAGTTTCAGTTTTCTGAGTTTTTGTCTATCTGGTTTTAATTTTAATAAAAAGTACTTGTTGTGGTGGGTTAACTTATTTGTATCACTATCATAGTTGTAGAATATTGCAATTTTTTGATAATATTGTAAATTTTGTTGAAAAGCTTGTTGGCATAGTTGATATAACTAGGAAAAAATCTCTAGCCACCTATGCATGGATTTGTGTGAAACTGGATCTCTCCAAACCTCCTCTAACAAAAATAAAACTTTTCATGTAACTGGGAACTAGATTATGATATTTTGCCTTTAGATTCCATATTTGCCAGAAATCTAAACTTATTCAACATTCAATAGTAATAACTAATAAATCAAGCAAGATCTCATGACCAAATGTTAAGGCTTTAATAGATGAAGCCTCTACAAGGGATATTCAGAAGAAAATAGGTTCCATGGTAGTTGGAAAAGCAAAACAATGAATGGATGGAGAACATAGAGAAATGGGTCCTTAAGCAATTTTTTTTTTTAAAAGGGGGGTAAAAATTTATTAACCAAGAGAGACCATTACAAAGCAATCAGGGCCATCAAACAATGCAACATGCCAAACAACAAAAAACCAACCAATCAGAGATCTCCCTAATTACACAAATAATCTTTAATATCTTCCATAACTAAATCCTCCAAATCTTGAGAGTACTTTGGGGACAAGCGCCCCCAATCTTCAACAATCCTCTACTTAGAATCTTGCCAAGCAGTTTGCAACCTTGTTCCATTCTCGAGGGATATGGCAAAAAGTAACAGTCCAAAGATCTACCAAGTCTCTTAATCTGATTGACCACCGAGGGCAATGGCAAATTCACATCCTCAACTTGTTCTCTATTTAGCATATCAACCATAGTCTATAAATCAAATTCATAGATAATTTTACTCCATTCAAGAGCACAACTTTTCTCCAAATCACAAAGGATAGCAAGAGCTTCCGTAAAGTTATTAGTATGGTAACCTTTATACTCAGAGAATAAAAACCGAACCACTCACAAGCTATCACTACCAACTCCTCCAATCCCAGCATGTCCCATCAGTATTTATCTTCAAAACATCACGAGGAGGAGGCAACCAACAACCATCCTGACGAGTCTTGCTCCTAACCTGGCAACCAATGAGTCTTGCTCCTAACTTGGCAACGACCCTCCAAACCGAATCTCTGAATGACATTCGAATCACCTGGATCTACACGGGATGACATATCACATTTTGCTAAAATGGTTTTTTGCAGGCCATTGATTATGTACATCCATAACTGATGACTTAGCATTCTTTTATCTTGAAAAATCCTTATATATTTTTTCAAGCAAATCTGCTAAAGAATAAGGGAGGGGCCTATATTCCAAGCAGTGTGCAAAAAAGGAGTCTTAGCCGGAGAGTTTCCCAAAAGATCCCAGAATTCAACCAATGAGGAGGGATGAAAGCAAGCCTTATTCCAAATCCCTCACTAGCACTGCCAAATTTCCTTGGAGAAGGGGCACAAGAAGAAAATACGAGAAGAGTTCTCCTCACCATGATTACATAAAAAACACATAGAAGGCCTGGGTTCTTAAACAAATAACAGAAGAAAAGAAAAGAATATGAAATGAATCTGTTGGTAAACTAATTTGTCACTTCGATTTTGCCTCCAAAATTGACCCTGTTTGCCCGAAGAGCAGTGACAACTGTTTCAACACACAATCTTCCTCTGCATTTTGAGAGGGCAGCTCTATCGCATGTGAAAGATGCCCACTAGAATTTTTGCTCCAGCTGATTGGTTTGTTTGACTGATTTCTGTGACCAGCGAATAGTAGTTTTGGTTTTGATGAATTTTTGAGGGGTTTTGAAAGATGCACAATGGAAGTAAATTGCAAATAGAAATTAAACTAATACTGACAATTAAAATCAGACTCCTGATTTTTATTACAGCAATACAACTTACCAAAGAATAACTATTTATTCCACTCAGAGTGCAAATTTGCATACCTGGTGTCTAGAGCTGGCCTAGTTGAGCTTCTTTATTGGACTGAACTGAAAGAATTGCTGATATAAGAACTTCCTCAATGTGAATACAGCTCCAAAATGTTTTTATTGACACTAGAAAGAATTACCAAAAACAAATATTGAAGAATTATGCAGACTCAGATTGGTTTCCCAAATTCTTGCCAGGCGTGGCCCTCTAGGAATGAAGAATTTCCCTATATTATTGATTATGCTGATCACAAATGGCCTTATTCTTCCAAGTAAACCCCTGATTTGCTGTTATTTACTATCAACAATGAATTTTGTTGCGATCAGCTGACTTAGAATCCTTGTAATTATTTATTGTGATCTCCAAGCTAGAAATGGTGGTACGGCTGAGCTGGAAGGGGTACGGCTGAGCTGGAAGGGGTACGGCTGGGCTGAATAATGAATTTATTGCTACTTAAAACCACCGAACCCTCTCAGATCTGCTGTATGTGCAATGATTGTGCAGATCTAACCTTCTAAACTACTTATTTTGGTCCTAAATGGCCCTTAATGTAGTTCCCCTGTGTGCCAAGATGTTGTCCAGTGAAAGGGGCTACGTCCCGTCACCAAAAGATGGAGGTTTTCGCCTCCAATCTGCTCTCAGACCTGTGCCATATTTGTTGCAGACCTGCTGATGAAAGGTAATATCCAAAAAAATGAATAACAATCATGCCAAAATCCAACGCCTAACTTACTTTTATGCTCTCAAGCCCTAAATCGAACCTCAAGGAGGAGATTCCAATATTCCAAAAGCATCTTCTCTTTCCCTTAAGTGCTTGGCTTTGAGGATTAAGTCATCATACATGGGGCCACTTTTAATTTTAAATTATAAAATGCCTAGGGAGGGGCGCCCAAGGGGTGATGTTATAATTCATCATTAGCTTGATTAGTCTCCTTTCTTATAAAGTTACTCTATACACATCTTTTATAAATTCACTTTAATTTATTATTACCACTTAAGGTAAAAGTAACTTTATAATATAATATTAGCATTAGTTCACCCTCCTTATAAAGTCACTTCATAAAATATTTCTAATTTTAGAAAAAGTGACTTATAATGTAATATTACAAAGTTTACACCTTATAAGCTTATCAAGGTCAAATAAATGATTAAGTATTGGGCCTCCTTGCACTCCCCATCACCTCCTAACAACTGGATTCACCTGTGGAGGTGAGAGCTAACAGGTGAAATTGTGCATCTGGATGACGTCCTAGAAAGTGGGGACATTACAGTATGATGGGGGTATTTGTAGTTTCTATGTACTTTTGACCTGAAAGTACAAAAAGAGAGAAAGAAGAAACTAAAGAAAATGGATAATTGAAACCCTGATAGTAGACATACGAATGCCAAACATGACTTCACAATTGATAACAATTACAAGGGGGTTATAAGCAAATATGTTTGAATGCGCGATGACAATGAACGGAGGATTATGAATCTCAACATATGAGGAGATAAGCTACTTCGACACATTCAAACTGAGATACCAATGTCTATTTGTGAATCATTATCAACTGCATAGGTTATCAATGATTTACATATATGCATGAAAAGGGATTACCAAGTTTACATACGAGAAACTGGCAATAATAACTCAATAACACATTCAAACATACGAACCAAATGCATTATTCATTATCTTCTTGAAAATATACAAGTTCAAGAGCCCTTTTGTACATAGTGTAAAACCAGAAGTTATTACAAGTTTCTCTGAAAATTCCTCCAGAGTTTCCCCTTTGGAGCAGTTCCCCCCTTTCATTACAAATAGCCTTGTATTTATAGGCTTCATAGGATAACTACCTACTAACTAATTTCGCATTTTGGGTCAGAAACTACCCCGTTTTTGTGCAAAAAGAGATTAGTTAGAAACCTCTTGACTTTCACACAAAAAGAGATTAGTTATAAACCACTCAACTTTCGCGCAGAAAGAGTCTATTTTCTAACTTTTAGTTATAATGAGTAATGCAAGTTACTTTTACAAAAAGGTAACTAACAATTCTAACTTTGAAGAAAAGTATAGTTATTGATCTTGCCGAGGTAGTTTTTCATCTTCATCTGCTTCATTTGTACTTGTACAATCATCCTGTCATCTAGTCGTTTGAGGATACAAAACACATCTATCCATTTGAAAATAAAAGACAATTCCAAGGGTCTCCATAAAGATGAAAAGGATCATGCATTGCAAAATATCCACAGGTTGGTATCTTCATTATCGACATGAAGTAGTAATTCACCAACATCTTTCTTTCAAGGAACTCCAACTACATCAGCTAGACATCCTTATTGCATAGCTTTCCCATACCCATGAATACCTTCTTTGCACTTATGGCATGCACATTGTATGTGCGATTTAGTAATCCATTGGTCTATCATTCTTTGCATTTAACATATCTGAAATAAAGCTGGTCATCCCTGGCCTATGATTAACAAGTTTTCGGTAGTTCTTCTAGTTGAACAAAATATGCATTTTCCTTTGCACCTTGCCCATGATGATACACCCAAAGTAGTCTGGAGATTATAATATTTGATAAGAATCTCCATTCCATTATATTTCAAGCTTTTTCTTTTAATTGGCGTGAGCAGGATAAGATGCTGGCAAAACTTGTCTTTGTCAAGACAGTAGGTCTGAGTTTAGTCCTTCATGACTGTGCTTTCTCTCTTTTATTATACCCTGCTCCTTAATCTTCATTGACCTTGTTCATCCTATGTTCTTCCTAGCCTTGTCATATCAGGAACTGCCCTTTATGCATTGTCATTTTTCGCTCTTTCGAATTTTTATAAGCATTTTCAGAATCTAACATGAGCTTCTTGTTTTCTACAAGATTAGTTTCGTTCTCCTTTAAAGCTTTGACACGATGGCTACTTATGGAAATAAAATCTTTTGCTTTAGGCAACTAGCTTAGATCTGAACTTGCTGGCTTAAAACGTTTCAACATACTCAACAACAACTTTGGCCAAAGGATGCTCACTGTTATCATGTGCTTTTTGGTGGCTTCAAAGGAGTTTGTGACTTCACCCATATCTTGACATTTAACAACAACAATAGATAATGTTTACATGTTCGCAGGATTGTCTCCTTGTGGGTTTAATAGCCTTTGGAAAACATTTATAGGTCACTGTGCTAGACTCGTGCATGCTTAATACCTCTATAGATAGATTTTGGATCAGAAAACAAGTTGCAAGACATTTTGAAAGGAGATTGAATGGACACATTAATTGAGACCCTTTTATGTCTTCTTGCAATGATTTGGACACCGATTTCCTTGTCATAGACCTTCCTTTATCATTTTCTTTTTGGGAATATATTGTATCTATTGCATATTCTCACTTCAAATTAATCACAGAGTTCCACAAACTGTTGTCCTTGGAAAGTAGTCAACCTGTTCGTCAGCTAGGCAGCCTGGCAACACACTCCATTTGGTGGAGCTCAAATTAAGCCTCATCAGATGTACTCTTCCTTGAATGGTAAGACAAATTTTATAGTTGCTCACTCCAGGGTAAATCCTTCTTGTGGTGATAGCAGGGACTCCTGTAGCTACAGAATGTTTCATGAAAAGTCTTTTTTTAGACATGGATACCTCCAATCATCACATACATCTTTATAAGCTGTCTTAGTAGAAATTGCAGCTTCTAGAACTGTGCATTTTTCTTCCCTTTGGAATGGTCCTGCAGTATGAACAATGCGATCCACACCTTGCAGTCATCGTGTTTTGTGAGACACATTTTATGAGGCACTTTGTCAAACTGTACATGCGCCTTCTCTATGCTTCCCAGTTTGTTTGAAAAACAATTCCAGTGCATAGTTTAAGCTTTGGCATTTGTAATGATTGCCTAACTTGGTACTCAGAGTTACAATATCAGACAAGCCTTTCTTTTGTTGCTGCACAGAGGAAAGGAGATGAAACTCAGCTTCACACCAGCTAGTTGCATTTTCTTGAAAGTTTATGAAGCCTTTTCAACAAATCATTCTCTGCGCACACCATGACTATGGACCTTTTTGAATGCATTTTGTAGAACAGTTTGGGTGCCTTTATTTACGATTCCACACTTTGCCTGCATGCCTACTTGGACATTTGCAACTGCAACAACTGATAAAATCCCTTTGTTCATGTGTTTTGATGAGTGTTCATTGTCTTTGAAAGCTCTGATTTTGACGCAAGCAAGGAGTTGGTAAAGGCCATGGGGGAATTTGGCTTCACACCTTGCGATTGCATTTTTTTCAATGTTTTTAAAGCCTTTTCAACACTTGTTTTCTGTATATCCTTTTTATGTTTGTATATTTTGAAAGACTGCCAGCTACAGCATTGGCTGAGAGCACAATTCTTTGGGGTATTTTGTCATAATGTTCATGTGCCATGTCTGTGCGTACATGTCTTGCATACATCCTTACCTGAACATTTCCAACTGTAATCTCTGACAAAAATCCTCTTTTAATTATGCTTCGATGGCTACCCATAACCCGTTTCAAAGCATTTGTAATAATGCGGCTGGTAAAGAATGCAGAATTTGGCTTTACTCTTGCCAATTGCATTTCATGAGGTGACATCTCATTGAGGCAATTTGAACAGTTTACATGCTATGTTTGTGCTCCCACATTCTCATACAGTTCATTGTGAGGTTGCATATGAATTTGCAGAGGTGCTCTTCACAGCAACTTAGGTAAACGTTACAATGATGCAATTATACTGAACTGCATATCCCTCCAAGCACTAACGCCACTATAGAAGCCTCATGACAAGATACTACAGGCCATGCTGAATGAAGGGAGCTGCCAAAGTAAGAGAAGTGAATGACAATGGAATACCTCTGCTGCAGGAATTATTGATGATGATAAACTCTGAAACCTCAAAGAGGCGTGCAATGAAGAGTTTGATTCACACTACAGGTGTGACTTGGTCTCATCATAATATATTCTCAAACAAACCTTTTGACCAATACTAGAGGTGCCACAATAAAGGAGAAAGCCCATGCATCGACCACAGCAATATAATATTGGGCATATATAGATTTGGGCATTATGTCAAACAGTTTGAATGCTGTCTATGCCTTCCACCTTAACAGCTGTGAGCTTCTTTTTGAAGCGCTTCCTCAACAAATAAACTTGTTTGTCTTTGAGGTATTTAATGAAATCTTGAACCGGTTATAAAAAGTTTGCAAGTTAGAATTTTAGAGCCTCGAAGCACATAATGTGATTATGGTTCAAAAGTTCAACTTGTTGAGCACCCGAGCAACCGGTTCGATAGTTAGGCTTCCTGAGCACTTAATTACATGAAAGGTTGGAAAACTAAAATTTGTGAGCATTTAAGCCCAATCGCATTCAAGAGTTTGATTTTCAAAGCATTTGAGCATAGATAGCAATGGAAGATTTAAAAGTTCAATCTTTTGTGCATAAAGATTCATACATTTGGAATTTGGAGCGTGCAAGCAAAATAAGTTCAAAAGTTAGAATTCCAAAATATTTGAGCAAATTTAGTTCAAAGGTTATGTTTCTTAAGCATTTAAGCATGGCTGGCAAATAGAGGTTCAAAAGATGGATTTTTAAAGCAACTGAGAAAACAGTTAAGAAAGTTTTGCGAACAGGCTCAATTACACTTACAAAATTTTCTTTATTGAACTGATCAAAGGGAATTTAAATGGGAAAAATAATAATTAAATATTTAAAATATTAAAATGATTCTGAAAATCATTAACCTTCCAATGACTCCCTGTAATCTTGATATACAAAGATCATCATAACTTTTGACTGACAGCGAATTTTGCCTCAAAATTTTAATCATAGGTTTATGGGAATAAAACGATCACAACCCAAAGATCTTTTCTCATGATGAAATCCTGAGGGTGAGATTTTAGAGTTTTTCAAACAGAGGATGACAAAAATTGAAGCATTAAAATCTCACAAACGACGAAGTGGGTTGCCACCAAAACTTGCTGAATTATTTGGGATGATACCAGTAACATGCCCATAAAACAGTTTTCCTTGATGCTTTATAGTTTTCATGAATTTATTGTTTTCACGTTTGTGCCAATACAAAAAGGTCAACAATGCAAAAGTTTAAAATTTGTGCTTTTGAAAACTGGGGCAATGGGATTATACAAGGTTTTTGGCACTAACGTGTAAGAGCTCCTCTTGTTAGAGATTGGGATTGTAATAATGTACCTATCTTTTTCGTCGGTTAAATGTAAACAGCTTTCTGGTAGAGATGGGAACAAATTCATCATTGTTCCTTAGGTCCTATTGACAACTTACTATAAGAATTTTGATCCTACTTAACTATTACCATTTAATAAAATTCGAAATCTGTTCATAAATATTCTCATTTTGTATTTTGCAATGCGAAGGATCAATCAAACAACAGCAACATATCTATATAATAATTAACATTAGATAATTACAGGGAGCATTCAATAATTAGGACAATTACTATTATATTACTACTGCAAATCAACAAACCCATTAAGTATTAACACCGTCACCTTTCAAGGGACAAAAGGCAAATTCAAGTGTTCATAATGAAAGTCTTTGTGATAAACCTAAATAATATCGAAACATGTCAAACATAGATCATTTCATATATTAATTTCTTGGGTGTATTGTGTATCCATACTATAACAGTATCCACATAATTACAACTTATGATCAAAGTACAATCATTCTTTTGATGATGGTGCATTAAATCTAAAATACATTTATAGATTTTGTTTAATCTTATCATACAACAAGGCTGTTTTAAAGAATATTAGTTTGGATTGTATGGGTTCAATTGGTCCAACAATGTTGTGAGAAGCAGAAGAGAGAGGAGAGAGTATCATTGGAGTGTTTTACAGCCCTTTAATGAGCCTTACTGAACTCCTACACATCTTACTTTCTTGGGAATGGTCCTACCCTTCTTTAGGGAAGCAAATAAGGAGATATGATATGTTTCAATCATGTTAAAGGCTTTTAGAGATTCATTTGCTCATCTTGAGGTTCCCGGTTCTCGTAATTTGATAGAACACAATAGTATGATGCTTGATTTAGAACAAAATGCAAAGATATTAAAACTATTAAACCCTCATTCTAAATCAAGCAAAATACCTTTGAATTGAGTATAAAGAAGATTAAACCAAATTATTCTACTATAACTTGCTAAGAAAGAGATTTCCCTTGTTGAATGGATTTGCACATGGATATGAGTGATGTAGTTGCTCTTGGAGTCTTCAAGATCTTAGTAGCATGCACCTTCTCATTAATCCTAAGTTGTAACTATCTTTGAGAGGTCATCTTTGGTCATCTTTAGCCTCTTTTATTACAATATCAAAGTGGAAAATCCTTTATAGAAGTCTGCAATGAACTCATTGTTTTTTCGTTTGAAGAGTTTCAAACTCTCTTTTAAGCAACTGTAATTTGACTAACTTTATCTTGTCAGAGTCCCTTTGTAAGAGTTTTGAAAAATCTCGTGAGTAGTAAGTTGCTGCTATTCTGGGGAAAATGAATTTTACTATTGTTGTTTCACTTTCAATAATGCTCAGCACTTTTGCATCCTTCCTCTTGATCTCTTTTCGTTGGGTCTTTTGGGCATTTGTGACGGTTGCATATGTAGCTGGGCCTGGTACATCTGTGAATCCATTCACAACTAGTTCCCAGAAATCATTAGCTACTAAAATAGTTTTCATTTCTTTGTCTGTACATCACAGTTTTTTCCATCAAATATGAGTGGCTGCTGCCAAATTTTAATCTCTGTTCCAGCCATGCTAGAAAATCAAAATACAAAAACTCTAATACTAGAACTCTAATGCCCAATATAAACTAAAACCTTTTGGCTTCAACAGCACTTAGCTACTGGCCCCTTTGTGGCTGGTCCATCGTCGGTCTGGCTGTGGCTTATTTCTAATGATGGTATATGTTGAATCCTCAGGATAGGACAACTGAGAAAAAGCCAAACTTTGGAAAAAGGATAGCGACATTTGAAATGAGAGATTATACTTTTAAGGTCTTAATAGACATATATTGATAATGGGATCATCAAACTAAAGACTATATTTGACTTCCATGTGTTAAACATAATATCGAAAGATTTACAGGTCAGTCAAAAGAATAAAGACATTAAAACCACCCAACAACTGCTGCCATAAGCAAAATAACAGCTATTATCTTTATAAGTTAATATCACTAAATCATTGATCCTATTACAATTCTTAGGGTTCTGTCAAATAAAAGAGACTATAAGCTTAAACCCATTTCCTTTTGGGATTAACTGCAGGCATTCAGGGTACCTATTGGTTAAGGCAGAACAAAGGTTTAGTGTTGTGCGTACAGCTGAACTCCTGAAGGGTTCAACTTGCATCCTGTCATGTTCAAAACTCCTTAAAACAATTCCTATCCTTCAAATGTAAGAACTGGAGCCAGAGATTAGATTTTAGAATCATTTCACTTAAGCATATCAAATGTAAGAAGAAAAACCTTGTACAAGATATCATATTTACACAGGGCTTTTGAAGTTGTGAACTCAAAAATCAGGTTCAAATCGAGTAGCTGAACATGCAAGGAAAGAACTGAGATATGCCTGCATTTTTGAGATCTTTTTGATTGGTGAGGACAAGCTAAGCTCTTTGAGCAACCTATCTCACTTCTCAACCAAATGATACCAATTGCATGTTCATGTCCACTGTTTTGGAGACTAGACCTTTAAAGGATTTAACAGAACCCTCTTGAAAAGTGTAAGGAAAACCATAATATCTTCAAGCTCCTGTAGATTAAAAACTTTGCAATGCCTTTTCCTATTATAATACTTTAACGAGCCTTTATTTTAGGGTTTTTAAACTGAAACATTTCAAGGAGTTAAGCTTAGTGAGGTTAAGATGTGGTTGGGATTCCCTTCTTTTAACCCCCAGACCATTACACAATTCCAAGCATACTGCCATAACCTCAGGCGTGTAAGCTGCCTGGTGAAACAACAGTTACTGTCAACAATGAGTATAATGTTCCAAGCTTGATTTAGGAGAGTTAGTGATTTTTAAAGATTTTACGTCCTTAACTTATAGAAAGTAATATTTTTAAAATAATAACCCCATAACTACTTGTGCAGAGGCTTGGGTTGACTGTGGAGGCGGTCTTCTAAATAGGTCAGCACTTTCATAATGTTAATTCATGAAACTTTCACTTTATTAGAAAGACAAGTACATCCAAACTAAATGTCTTACCACCTTGTCTATATACCATGCCATGCTACAACACTAAAGATATATTTAAAACTCATCAATGCAACATGCTAATTCAGTCACAAATGTCCAAAAGCTCACAACCAAGCAATGTCAGTAAGGACTGAAAAATCCTGCCATATGTCAGTAATTCAAAATGTCTATCAAACAATCGTATATCAACAAAGGAGATTGCTATGGTATTCAACACTCTATGCTGTTAAGAAAGACAACATTAGCACATAAAGCATATCATTCAATCAAAATGCGATTATCCATGCAGCAATTGATGAATCAGCAAAATGGAGTGTGTGGTGGTACATCTCTCCCAAGTTGTCTCTTCCAAGTTTTCTGTCCTCTATCTGAAGATACATTCCCTCAGGTCATGGCCTTTGCAAGGAGTAACATCGTGCATATCACTCACACAAAAAAAAATAGTAGTTAGTTGTTATCAATTCATAAGTACATTGACGACAACGTTAATTAGATTTATCAATTAATCTAAATCATTAATTGCATCTAATAATTTAAAAATTCAAATTAATCATGTATATAGATAATTTTCAACCACACAATAATAGCCACATCTATAATTAATTGCTAAAAGTAATGATGTCAAAGTTATTAGAAGATAAGTTGTGACATTAAAGAGGATAGTTTCACAGATAACAAAGAGGAGCTGGACTAACATCTCAGCCAGTATTTGGAAAGGCAGAAGACTAAGCCCACGCTAGAAGAATAGATTAATAATACCATTTCAGATTTTGCCACCAATCAATTGAAGTTACACAGCCTATGTTCAAAACTAAAATGTTAAGCATAGCTTCTCTAGACCCTAATGAAATGCATCAGAACATTTTATAAAGTTGAGAAGGAGCATTGCCATTGAAACCTAGATTGCTAAGATTACTTATTTTTATCTATATTTCCAAGGATTAGTATGGAGCTGTCTAAAATATATTTATTTTTGTAACTTTTGAGTTCGTAAAGCTTAGTTATCGTTCTAAAAACGATCATAGATGCATGAATTTTGGGTTTTTTATTCAAAATCTTGAAGCTGTTGAACAATCTAGGATACGTTTTTGAGCTCTTAAAAGTACTTCTTTTGATCAATGTAACATGCATAGTTTCATGGATTTTGGTTTATCATCAAAGTATTGAAGCTGGCTAATTTGTTTGAATTAGTTTGTGAATCCCCTCAAAGTTTGAGTGCTTATTGTGGACAAATATCAGCAGTTTTAAGGCATGCATGATGATGATGTTTTGCATTTTTTGCAGTTTCTACATTGCAGCACCTTTATCAGTGTGCAGTTTGTGTTACCCAGAGGTGTTCTCTTATATCATCTCCCAATCAATCAACTCAATTTTTCGAAAAGAAGCTCATATAGAAGACACAGAGTTCACAGAGTTCAAAGTATTAGAATATGGAATTTCTCTTTTGAAATTGGGATGGCGGCAGTGGACTGGTACTATTATTTTTATTTGGGGATCAATTCATCAACATCGGTGCCATAATATATTGGTGAGTGTAAACATTTTATACTAGATTCTACACTTGTGTTTTGAATATCACTTATACTCTAGTTAGCTTTTGGGAGAGGAAAATGTTTTCACACTACTTTTTGGTATTAAGTTTCTGAATTTACTTTGATAAATCACCTTGTTTAGTATATGAGACCAACAACTATGCTTATTGTTTTGGTGAGTGCAGTATTAAATTCAATTTTCCAAAAGTTCTAAGGCACTTACAAGAAAGGGCTTCAAACAAAATGGAAATGAATATCCAAAACAATCTTAAAATTTACAGTAAACAATGGAACTGATTATTAGAATTTGAACAAGAACTTGTTTGCTTGTTAAATGTTTTTAAAGTTAATTTTAAGGAAATTCATCATTTCTTTTCATTGCTTGACTTGTAAGAAATATGATTATGTTACAGTTTCCGTCTTTTTGCATCTTGAAATCATAAATAAAGCAATTGTTTTTAGAGATAGGGAGTAAAAAGACAGTCCCTAACCGGCAGATATAATCATTTGGTTTGCATACTTTATACACAATCCCATTAAGGAAATAAGTATGACCATCATAAACCTTTTGAAGATTTCCTCTCTCCAAGTGGGTTCCACTTAAGTTCATTTTACCCCATTAAAGTGACTCATTGATGGTTGCACTCTCATGTCATATTTGTTTTGGGCATTCGATCATTCCCTCAGAGCTTTCAAGCCTGCATAACTAACTGCAACAGTAGCTCAACAAAAAATGGGTTTCATACCAAATTGACACCATTTTAACATAGCACTTCTTGTTGTTATTTACTATTATCCATTCAAAGATCCTTATAACTCTTAATGCATAATGCAGTCCCATAATGCACAATGGTGACCCTCGGTGAGTCGATGAGTCTCGGCGAGACTGGCAGAGTTTGGTGAACTCATGGACTCGGAGTGGACTTGGCAAGTCCCGATGCCTAGACTCGGCTAGACTCAATTTTTTTTTTCAAATTTCAAAAAATAACAAAAACATACATTTTTGACCTTTTTTTGCATCCAAGATTCCAAACACCCTAAAATGCCCCTTAAAGCATCATTTCGCCCAATACAAAGATCAATTTGTTCTCTTCACTCTCTCCTTTCTCTTTTTCTCTTTTTTTTCTTTTGAGGGCATAGTCCTTGAACACTTCCAGCCCGTGAGGAAATGCAAGTGCATTTTCCCATACACCAAGATTCCAAACACCCTAAAATGCCCCTTAAAGCATCATTTCGCCCAATACAAAGATCAATTTGTTCTCTTCACTCTCTCCTTTCTCTTTTTCTCTCTTTTTTTTTTTTTGAGGGCGGCATAGTCCTTGAACACTTCCAGCCCGTGAGGAAATGCAAGTGCATTTTCCCATACCCCTTCTATTGTTGGGGTTTTCTCACATCTAACACCTTTTGTTGCTTATCATTCTTACCCCTCAAATCCATTAGCATGTCCACTCCAAAACCCTTACTAGCTAGTGGGACCTACCTATTGATGTGTTTTTTAGGCACCTCTAACACAGAATAAAATACCAAAGTGTTTTACCCTCTTGAAGAAAATCACCTCAGATGCTAAATATCTGATCAACTAAGACGATTCCAAGGTTTCTAATATCAGTTCTTGACATGTGGGTAACTCGATGGCGAATGTGTTTTTTGCTGTTTGCACAAAGGGACTTACGTAATTGTTCTTGAAGACTCAAGTTTATCATGAATGGGAGTTGGCTTGCCAATGATTTCAAAATGCCTTATGGTTTTGCAAGATGAGCTCTTGATTTATTCTAACAAAGATTTCCAAATAAAATGCAAAAGAGGAAGGGTTTAATAGTTCTATTCTAATCCTATCTTAAACCTAGAATGCAAGAGATAGTGAATGATTCAATGAAATTCAACTAGGCTGGGTATTGTCATCAAAGAACAACTCAACACAAGCTTAGTGCAATCATCTAAGGTAAGTAATAGATGTTCAAATTCATAATAATCACAGAGTTCCACAAACTGTTCTCCTTGGAAAGCAGTCAACCTGTTCGTCAGCTAGGCAGCCTGGCAACACACTCCATTCGGTGGAACTCAAATTAAGCCTCATCAGATGCACTCTTCCTTGAACGGTAAGACAAATTTTATAGTTGCTCACTCCAGGGTAAATCCTTCTTGTGGTGATAGCAGGGACTCCTGCAGCTACAGATTTTTCATGAAAAGTCTTTTTTTTTAGACATGAATACCTCCAATCATCACATACATCTATATAAGCTGTCTTAGTAGAAATTGCAGCTTCTAGAACTGTGCATTTTTCTTCCCTTTGGAATGGTCCTGCAGTATGAACAATGCGATCCACACTTTGCAGTCGTCGTGTTTTGTGAGACAGATTTTATGAGGCACTTTGTCAAACTGTACATGTGCCTTCTCTATGCTTCCCAATTTGTTTGAAAAACAATTCCAGTGCATAGTTTAAGCTTCTGCATTTGTAAATGATTGCCTAACTTCGTACTCAGAGTTACAATATCAGACAAGCCTTTCTTTTGTTGCTGCGCAGAGGAAAGGAGATGAAACTCAGCTTCACACCAGCTAGTTGCATTTTCTTGAAAGTTTATGAAGCTTTTTCAACAAATCATTCTCTGCGCACACCATGACTATGGACCTTTTTTGAAACCATTTTGTAAAATAGTTTGGGTGCCTTTATGTATGCTTCCACACTTTGCCCGCATGCCTACTTGGACATTTGCAACTGCAACAATTGATAAAATCCTTTTGTTCATGTGTTTTGATGAGTGTTCATTGTCTTTGAAAGCTCTGATTTTGACACAAGCAAGGAGTTAGTAAAGGCCGTAGGGGAATTTGACTTTACACCTCGCGGTTGCATTTTCTTCAACGTTTTTAAAGCCTTTTCAACACTTGTTTTCTGTATATCCTTTTTATGTTTGCATATTTTGAAAGACTGCTAGCTATGGCATTGGCTGAGAGCACAAATCTTTAGGGTATTTTGTCATAAAGTTCATGTGCCATGTCTGTGCCTACATGTCTTGCATAATCCTTACCTGAACATTTCCAACTGTAATATCTGACAGAAATCCTCCTTTAATTATGCTTTGATCTCTACCCATAACCTGTTTCAAAGCATTAGTAATAATGCGGCTGGTAAAGAATGCAGAATTTTGCTTTACACTTGCCAATTGCATTTCATTAGGTGACATCTAATTGAGGCAATCTGTTGAACAGTTTTCATGTTATGTTTGTGCTCCCACATTCTCATACAGTTCATTGTGAGGTTGCATATGAATTTGCAGAGGTGCTCTTCACAGCAACTTAGGTAAACATTACAACGATGCGATTATACTGAATTCCATAATCCTCCAAGCACTAACGCCACTATAGAAGCTTCATGACAAGACACTACAGGCCACACTGAATGAAGGGAGCTGCCAAAGTAAGAGAAGTGAATGACAACGGAATACCTCTGCTGCAAGAATTATTGATGATGATAAACTCTGAAACCTCAAAGATGCCTGCAATGAAGAGTTTGATTCACAGTACAGGTGCGACTTGGTCTCATGATAATATATGCTCAAACAAACCTTTCAACCAATACTAGAGGTGCCGCAATAAAGGAGAAAGCCTATAGATCAACCACAGCAATATAAGTTAAGCATTCCCTCAAAGCTTTCAAGCCTCCATAACTAACTGCAGCAGTAGCTCAACAAAAAAATGGGTTTCATACCACACCATTTTAACATAGCACTTCCAGTTGGTATTTACTATTATCCATTGAAAGATCTTTATAACTCTTAACGCATAGTGCAGTCCCATAATGCATAATGGTGACCCTTGGTGAGTCCCAGGGGCCCAGACGTGGACTCGGACGAGTCTCGGTGAGACTTGCAGAGTCTCGTGAACTCGTGGACTCGAAGTGGACTTGGCAAGTCCCGATGCCTAGACTTGACCAGAATCATTTTCTTTTTTTTTTTTAAATCTCAAAAAATAACAAAAGCATACATTTTTTGATCTTTTTTTGCATCCAAGATTCCAAACACCCTAAAATGTCCCTAAAAGCATCATTTGGCCCAATACAAAGACCAATTTGTTCTCTTCACTCTCTCCTTTCTCTTTTTCTCAATTTTTTTTTGAGGGCATAGTTCTTGAACTCCCACTTCCAGCCCGTGAGGAAATGCAAGTGCATTTCCCCGCACCCTTTTGATCGTTGGGTTTTTCAAACATCTAACACCATGTGTTGCTTATCATTCTTACCCCTCAAATCCATTAGCGTGTCCACTCCCAAACCCCCACTAGTTAGTGGGATATTGATGTGTTTTTTAGGCACCTCTAACACATAATAAAATATCAAAGTATTTTACCCTTTCTTGAGCAAAATCACCTCAGATGCCAAATATCTGATCAACTAAGACGATTCCAAGGTTTCTAATATTAGTTCTTGACATGGCAAACGTGATTTTTGCTGTTTGCACAAAGGGACTTATGCAATTGTTCTTGAAGACTCAAGTTTATCATGAATGGGACTTGGCTTGCCAGTGATTTCAAAATGGCTTATGATTTTGCAAGATGAGCTCTTGATCTATTCTAGCAAAGATTTCCAAATAAAATGCAAAAGAGGAAGGGTTTAAAAGTTCTATTCTAATCCTATCTTAAATCTAGAATGCAAGAGATAGTGAATGATTCAATCAAATTCAACTAGGTTGGGTATTGTCATTAAAGAACAACTCAACACAAGCTTAGTGCAATCATCTAAGGTAAGTAATAGACGTTCAAATTCATACTAACAACACTAACACCATCAATTCGATGCATATCAATGAGCAAGCACAAATTGAAGATAAGTTCAAATTTCATTCCGGTTGACCACACAAGGCAACTTACAATCAGCAAAAAGCTATTGGTATGGATAAATGAATTTCATATTAATGCACTCAACAATTGTCTTTCATTCAACTAAAAAATTTGAAACAAATTCTAATCTAAATTTGGAGGCATGAGAACCACACAATGCTTCAAAATCTCAATAAAATCACCAAGTTTCAATGATTAAATTCAATCTAGCAGCATATAGGCGACAATTCTCAAAAATCTCTCTCTTACAAATGAGAGGAATGGGGTTTATATAGAGTCTCCAATTGAAATGAATGGCCAAGATTCATTTAGAATCAAGGGCTGAGATCATGCCAACATTGCCCTAATTAGGGTTTACATAAAAAAGTGGAATAAAAATGGGGTCCAATGGGATGACGCCTAGTCATCAAGTAGGGAATCTTCTAGAAGATTTTGGCCTGCATCCCTCTCTCTAGCTGCATACTCGACGGATCTGGCCAAGACCGAGTTGAGTTCCTCCATCGTAACATTTGGTAGATCTTCCTGCTGCAAATCGATCACATCCAAGGCATCTGAGTAAGCATCGAAAATACTTTCCCAATCCGGCATAAGCTTCTACAAGTTGTCGATGTGAATCATGAGAGAAACCAAATCATTATAGCCATCAAACATGACTTGTGCCAAGCTTTTGACATGACAGATTTGGGGCTTCTCCATTATTGTTTAGGTGTTGAAGTGTGGCAGATTGATGACAGTATCTTTATTTCACAGTCCAAGTATGCTCGCAGTTTGCTTGACAAGTTTCGAATGTAGGATTGTAAACCTGCTTCCACACCTATGGAGAAAGGGCTGAAGTTATCAGCCAAGTCTGAATCACCTGCAGTAGATGAAACCAAATTCAGATAGCTAGTAGGCAACCTCATCTTTCTCACTGCCACTAGACCTAACATTTGTTTTGCTGTCAGCTACATCTCTCGCTTCATGACAACCCCGAAAGGTGATTATTGGATTGCAAGGAATTTGGTGCTGCGATATGTAAAAGGCACTTTAGACTTTGACATTCTGTATAGTAGGTGCAACGATCCAAAGCGGATTGGTTATACTGACTCAGATTGGGCAGGATCAGTGGATGACAAAAAATCCACTTCTGGGTACGTATTCAGTTTGGGTACTGGTGCTGTCACTTGGAGCAGCAAGAAGCAATAGGCCGTGGCTCTTTCCTCGACCGAATCCAAATACCGGGGAACAGTCAAGGCCGCATGTGAGGCAGTTTGGCTCCCAAGGATGCTTTTTGACATGCAGATGCCGCAAGCAACTCCTCCCTTGTATACTGATAATCAAGGGGTGCTCAAACTGGCCGAAAATCTAGTCTTCCATGAACATACCAAGCATGTCAAGCTTCATTGTCACTACATCTGCAAGTTGGTAGAAGATGGATCAATTCAGTTGCAGTATGTTCCAGCAGCGGATTAGATTGCAGATATTCTCACCAAGTCTTTGAGCCCGGATAAATTTGAAAAATTCAGGGGGCAACTTGGTGTATTTGATAGATTGACCATTAATAGAGGGTGTTAGAATAATAATTCCTTATATTGTTAATGGTCAATATTGTATTTAATGTTTCTACAATATTAGGTAGATAGAAGTAGGTATCATAATTAATATCTACAGTATTTTTGGAACTTCTATATATTGTAATTTGTTCTCAGTTAATATCAATGAAGTATTTGGTGTTAGAATAATAATTCCTTATATTGTTAATTGTCAATATTGTATTTAATGTGTCTACAGTATTAGGTAGATAGAAGTAGGTATCATAATTAATATCTATAGTATTTTTGGAACTCCTATATATTGTAATTTGTTCTCAATTAATATCAATGAAGTATTTTACCAGTGAATCTGATTTTCACATAAACTTCATCTTCTGCTTCAATTCTCCTTCAATTCTTCCAAATGAAAACTGTTGGAAGCGTGGGCATCTTGTCCCAATAAATCTTCAATAGATGTGAGGATCTTAGACTATATCTCCTAGGTTGATCCCTCCATCTCCATGCACTCCCGTTTTGGATGATCAAATACTAACTGCCTCATGGCCAAGGAACAATACCATCCATGGAAATCATACACATTACCTTCTTGAACATCTCCCTCCTGGATCAATGTAGAAGTAGGAATCTGCTTCAATGCCTTGAGGCAAGGAATAGTCTTTTCTTGCATTGGTTGGAAATCTTCCCACACTCCCACCAAGTATTGTATCTTGAATATGAGCATCATTGTCTTATCATATGCTTGGATGAACTGAGCTAGGAAATCATCCGCTTGCCTTGAAACATCTTCTATCCATTTCCCAACCTCTTGATATGTATTCTTCATTGCCTCATGAGCAAAGGGGGATCCATGAGCAATAGCAATAGGTGGGACAAAGGTAGGATCCTCGCGCCTTAGGGAATTCAACCCTTCAATATACTCCTTGAATCTGCTGTTCTCAACCTCTAACATTTCTTTCTTTTCTTCAACCTTATTCAACCGTGCCTCAATTGCCTTGGTGGTATCATTTAGCTCATGAAACTCTTGCTGCTTCGTAAAAGGCCCAAGGTCAATTGTGGTAACTCGATAATCCATAGGAGTGATCACATCTGTAGTCTTATCACTTGTCGGGACAGCCACTTGTGCAATGCTTGCTCCTGTATCATCTCTAGTGTTCCTAGAGAACTTCTTTGCCTTCTTCTCTTTATCCTTGCCACTCCGGGCTAGGAAGTCATCAATATCTTCAGCGAGCTGTGCCTCTATCACTTTTTTCTTCTCCATGCTACTCAACAACCAATCGGGAATCGTAGAGAATTCCATCCCATCTTCGAGTTGTTGATCTTCATCAAGTCCTCTCAAGGCTGAAATAAGCTTATCATCTACTTTATCCTTAGTCAAATCCACCATGTCATTGCCCAAATGGACCTCAAGCTGAATGGTGGGAGATCCCAGCTGCTCTTCATCATCTTCATGTGGTGCTGATTGTGCTGATGCATGTACACCTTGATCATTTTCTGGTAGGATTTCCGTGTCGACACCTTGCTCAGACTCACTGTTCTTCTTTGTCATATCATTCTCCTTCACGGATGAGGAACTCATGGTGGATTGAGGAGTGTTAGAATTATGCTTCTCGTGCCTTGATTCTTGGCTGACAATCTCCTTGCCTTTCATTTGTGATCCTCCAGGCATACCTTTCCTTCTTTTAGGAGCCTGACTCTCCTCATCATTATGCATTCTAACATTGCTTATTGTCCTTTCATCATCATTGAGAGAGGACTCCTCATTTGTCATCTTCACATAGGTTAGGGTGGTCTTTTTGTTTTCTCAACTCTTTAATTTGCTTGTCCACCAATTCTTTGGAGCAATCATTCACATCTCTCATCAAAATACTTAAATCTACCAACTCAGGCTTGTGACCAATTAGGCAATGGAATAGGCTTGTCTTTCTCCTTTGCATTTTGCCGATGAATGTGATCCCCATCATCTTTCACTTAATTTGGAATAGAGAAGACGTTACACTTCTTCATGAAGTCCACTGACATCCAAGACCTCATCTTCCTTTTAACTCCGAGTTCATCCATAAGATTAGCCCAATAATCCTCGATGTCAATCCTTTGTGTAAACTTCCCCCCCTTAGTTGTTAAGATTCTCTGAAATGGATCAAATCAATCCCTGCCTCTATAAATTCCAAGATGAAAGAACTCCAATTCTTCATTAATTGTCTCTGCTGCTGCAGCTGTAATGTCCCCAATTTTAAAAGTGGCTTTAATTAAATTAATTTTTATTAAGTTGCCCAAAATAAATATTATTTTAAAAGATGACTTATTATCAATTAATTTAATTAATAAGTAAAATTAAATAGTACATGTCACTTTAATATTTAATTGCCGTAAATTCAAATCTCTTTTCAAACTTAGCTTGGGCATCTTCCTTGGTTCTCTCTTGCATGTCTTGATATTTAGGGATTCCAAATACCTCACCAATTGACTCTTCAGCTAGGTATGCGAGCACCAACCCCTTAGGTGTCTTGATTGTTTTGGTTTGTGGATCATAGTGCCTTGCACACTCAACCATGAGTTCGGTGCATTGTATAGATGGTGGAAAACCAGCTTTGTGGTAAATTCCACTCTTCATGATATTTACCGCTAAGGGAGATGGTAGACGATTCTTTGTTTCGTACAATCTCCGCTTCATCCCCTTTCTATCCAGGTACTCTATGTTTGTATCTCCAATTTTCTTCCATCTGCAAGATATCTGTGACTCCAAATAGTCTTCAATTGAGTCTTCCTCGCAGCTATTCCCTCTTTGGACATAGCACCTGTAAAAAGCTGGAAGTCAATAACATGTAAAATAACTCAAATAATTAATTTTTAGAATTACCCTAAGTTCAGTTTTTCTAATATTTTTCAGACTTACGAGCTCATTAAAATCAGAAATTGAACAATAAGTGATACGAATTCTGAAAATGTAGGAATTTCAATCAAAATAAGGCATTTCGCCTTCCAAGAACCTGAATTTCAGATTTAGAACGAGTCTAGTTTTGATTATTTAAGTCTGAATACATCTCCTTAAACTCAGAAAATTGGGGAATTTGACACCCAAAATGTTGTCTCAGGTCAGATTTTCTGAGTATCAAGTCTGAAAACATCCCTTTAAACTCAGGTTATAATGTCTGGGATCACTCATATTCATGACGCCATCCTATAATTGAAGCGATTTCACCCAACCAGCTGAAAATCAGTCACGTCTTGCCTTGGATCAGCGGCTCGTAATGATGTCTTGCATTTGAATGGGAGCTGGAAACAAAAACATGCAAAGGAAAGGTTGCTGGAAATGTGTTTCAGATCTTCAATCAGCCATGGCGCCTCCTTTTTCAGCCCTAGTGACCTCCAATGGAGAGGCAATTGATGCCTCAAACAAAATCGCACCCTTCACTTGGCAATGGTGCACTCCACACTTGTTCTTCCAGCCGCCCAAACATCAAATCAGTCACATAATAATAATAAATTAGTCGTTGGACTGTGTCATTTATTCACCCTTTTACTTCGAAATGTCACCACACAGCGAATGTGGGATAAAATTTGCACTTACCAGCCACATAGGAAAATTGATATGCATTGCGATGTTAACACAATCTTATTTTCACTTCGTTTATCCACCAAATACAAATGGTGGAAAATCGATTTCCATCAGGGCACACTTGTCCCCAAAATTTCATTTAAATTTGATTTCCAGTACCTTGGTGGAAAATCATGGGTCCTTTGGACATGCAAATTTGATCAAATTCATGAAAATAACCTTCAAGTGGAGAATCGACCTCCATCAGGACACTTAAATTCATCGATATTTCACTTCATTTCAATCATTTTCCCTCTAGTGGAAAATTGAACCTCATTAGGTGTAATGCCCCCTTCTATATGACAATAAATGGAGGAGAATTTTCGTAGCCATCTTCATTCCCGGGGTTAGGAAAATTGAGTAAATAAAAGGGAATAATTGATAAATAAAAAATGAGCCCAAAAAGCTGAAGTTTAGTGCTAATATATTTTAATTATTCATTATGTTAACGAAGGGGCCATTTTAAGTTATAACATTGTTTCTACTAGGCGATGATACTTGGGGGTCATTAAATAATTAATAATTTATGCAACCTTGAGTTTTGTGCCTAAGTCGCCTATGATATGGTCCTAGAGGCATCGATGGCTTTTTGGAGGAGAATATAAAGATGTATCGTGGATTCATTCTGCTATGGATCATTACATATTATTGATTTTTTCTCTGCAAGTTGAACTTTGGGCATATTATACCAGGACAAAACCCCTGGAGGAGTTCTTCTGGACGGAAACCCAAAAGCTCATGGTTCGTACTTCCACTCACACACACAAAGCTCTAATCGGCCATGCAAGAGACTGGGTGCTGGAGCACGACAGAATTCTGGAGCTAACTGAATCGAACTATTAACAGCAGCCTTTATTGTCTTGCTTTTTCCATATCACTGCACTCAAGTCCTTTGCTGTGGCGTTCCTGAGGGGCCATTCTAAGTGTAGAAAAGGAAACGTGGCCTACACTTATGCAACGAATTGCTACAGTCAACCATACCCCATGCCATAAGCTGGAGATTGTTAGCTGTTTCATGAAGGGAAGATATTATCAAGAGTTAATGAAGACCAGATTTGGTATGTGACATTTCATCAATGAATTCTCTGAAAATTCGATTCATGCAGATTAGAAAAAGCAGATTGTATTTGCTGTCTATTGCTTCTGTACACAGTAATAGTCCTATGCATATGAAGCCTTAAGAAAATTAAAGAAAAATTCCAATTAAACTGTTGCATGCATGCAATCTCCAATAATTAGAAGAAATTTGATTTTCCTTGAAGTAAATCAATAAAATTTTCACACTTTTCAAGAGCCAATTTTGGTTAGAACATTTCATCAGGACACTCAATTTGCACTTAAACTTAGTCATTTACCTCTGACTGGAAAAGCGTGGGTCACCGGGACACATTCTTCATACATTTTGCTCTTGTAGGCCTGGTGGAAAAACGACCTCCATCGGGACATTTCCTTTGCCTTGAGTGGAAATTCTTGATTCATCGAGACTTTCCACAAAATCACTTGTAAATTAAGTCCTAGAGTGGAAAAATGCACCTCATTGGGACTATGTCCATTTTCATCATTAAATCAACTCTTTCTTGCTCAAGATGGAGTGGAATTTCATGCTCCATTGGTACTTTCATCATTTTCATCTTTATAACTGGGTGGAAAAATGCCTCCCATCGAGACTTTCATCTTTATGCCTTAATTTCGTGGTGGAAAAACATTTTCCATTAGGATTGTGATGATTTTCACATTTAAAAGCCTAGACCTATCAAATTTTATCATTTTGCACAGTGGAAATTCTATTTCCATTGGAACTTTTAACATTTCCTCAAGATTTGAGGGGTGGAAAATAGAAGTCCATTGGGACTTTGTGCATTTTTAACTTATTTTCACCTCCAAGGAGTGGAAAAACGACTCCTATAGGGACTTTTGACACTTGCACAAAAAAAACACACCAATTTGCAACATTTTGAACACATTTCACTCACATTTTAAAGCAAGTTGCAACCTTAACACTCAAAAAAAACTTAGGATCACCTTAATATTTTAAAATCTTTTCTAACACTTTGATCCTATTGATTTTAAAACTCAAAAATTTACATTGTATGCACATTGAAGACCTCTGGACACGACCATATCAAACATGAGGCTCGGGCATGAAAGCTCAAAATTGCCACCTGACTACCAAAAACCCTAAACTAACAAAAGTGGAAAGCAAGAAAGAGGGGATCCTCGTTTGCAATAGGGCGATGTGTGTAAAGGTCACAACACTACCTTAGATGCCTGCGTAGTAGGGATGTAGGCTCCTCTGAGCTATAGACTTCTAGTTATTGTTTTGATATTTATTTGGAACATTTGATGTCATGGATTTCATATTCCATGAGTTTTGTATAGATTTGACAATATCTATATATTTAAGTGTGCTATTCCTCTCAACTATAATTTGCGTTTATAATTATATGATTAATGTATATTTGTGTATGTGATGAAATTAGCTTCTCTTTGATGATGTTATTGTGTCTTTAAAGTTTATTTAATAATGTGTGCATGAAACAATTTTTGAATCCTTAAAAATCTCTAAATTTCTTGGGTTTTTCACTTGCCGAGTCTTTGCTGAGTTTGCACCGAGTTTTTTTTGCTGAGTCCCGAGTCCCCAGTCAAGTCACCCTTGCCAAGTCTGCGCTGAGTCCGAGTCTTATTTCTATGATGCATATCAATATACCACATAAGATATTGCAAAAGTAATTACATATTCAAGCCCTAGGTTTTATTTTAGTGTAGCATCCATGCTTACCAATAGGTAATGAGTCAAAATAGCAAAGCTGGGTAAGTGAGACATCTGTCCTTCATATCCTGATTTAGATCAGGGCTGACTGGAGAAATAGTAGTCACCTGGAGGATGGCATGGTCTCTTTCCAGAACTCTCTCCTACATGATCCAAAGACCAACTATAAAGCAGTAGCTTCAAATGAAAAACACCAGCATGCATAGAACTTTAGAAATTTCTACAATATCATGCCCACAGAACCATTTCTAGGCTTATCTTTCCCACAAAGATTAAAAATGGGTGCTCCTTGCAAATAAATACACACCCTAAGGTCTCTTTCTTCATTGATGAGATGGAAAATAGCCTACAGCTTCTTAAGGAGAAATCATCTCAAGTTAAATTTGCAGATATGATGACAAAGCAAGTTGAAATAATGTTTTGCAATAGCCCATTCATATTGGTGATGAGATTATCATTGAATAGACACCAACTGGAAAGGGACAATTTTTTTTCCCCTAGTAGATACCCTTGAATCCTTCTAAGCAGGTCAACTAGATCCAGATAATGGCCTTCATATCTGTTGTTTAGAATTATAATAGGAATCAGCTGGAATCCATTTATGCTAGGAAATAACCTATGTCTGTATGTGTTTGAATTCTTTTGCAATGCTACACTTGTATCCACTGATAGCTTCTAGTTCTCCTTAATACAAATGTGTTTTTGGCCATGTTCAGCCATAGTCGGTTTGTATGCATCCAAGATCTTTTGTGGTTCACATCTATTAATGACATCTACACCTCTTTAATACGAATCTGTTCTGTTGCCAATTTCAGCCCTGGTCATCTGCTTCCATCTATTTGACCTCATCTATCTCCTTGAGCTTATTGCCTCTAGATTTTCTTGGTTTTCTGTATTTCATGATCTTTCTCCCCTTCATTTTCCTTTAGAAGATGATAAAATAGTCAAAGTGATTACACAATTTGCAAAGCGGTAGGTAATTACCATGACACAAGTGCAACTGCCTAAGTCAGATGTACTTTTGGTGCTTTGTTTTCCCTTCTAGGTCCTTGTGTTGCTTGGTTAGTTCAAATATCACTTTTTTTTCTATTTGTATACATATTTTGGAGAACTTGAGAGATGGGAAAATTTTGAGTGGCAATATATTCACTATCTTTCATCTAATATGCAGTCCCATGCTCCAAGAACATGCTTTTAAAGCTTTTTAGTGATGAGCTGGGATTAGGTTTGGACACTTGCTTGGGTCTAATCCTTTTGTTTTGTGTCCTGGTGATAGATACGTGATATGTTCTCATGAAGGTAACATTTCCAAGTACATTGTGCTTCAGCGCCTTTTACAGCAGCCTTGTTTTATTTTGTTACACATATTATTGTCATTTTTGATTGGGGAAAATTTGAACTTTTAGTGCACTCTAAATTGATGTGTATCACTGAGTCATTTTCGCAAAATTTGTGTCAATATTTGAAGTTCTTTGTAAGTTACTTTGTCATCTTGACTTGATCGAGTTGTAAACATTAATGTCTACATCTGTAACGCCCCGCTATGAGGCCTAGAGGACATAAACAAATTAAAAAATGAAAAAGCGAACAATAAAAATAAAAATAAAATTTAACCATACATATGAAAGAAGTAACATAATGTTACAAGATAAAGATAAGATGAACATAAGATATCTAGCAAGAGTCCTCAAGGCCCCACAACGATGTTACTCAAGATAACATAACCATACAACTAACACAAATGGAACTTCTATAATGAGATAACTCTATCCTTTACTAAGGTACATGATTCATAATACACTGCCATGAAATTATACATATGATCATCGGTTACAATACAAGGTATCCGTAAGGAGATAATCTCCATGAGTACAACAATGGAGTGAAAACCTAAATTTGGTACATAATGAAAGTCTTCAATCTTCCCACGAGCCATCACGATCCGGGTGCAGGACGAAGCAAAACCCAATGGGTGCAAATAACACTCCACCCAACCATGTGGTACCATCAGGTCCACCCCTCGTGCTAGGAGGTATCTGCCAAACCCAAGAGACGAAAGGAAGAACAAGATGAAACAAAAGACTCTCACGAGACTAACAAGACTACAAACACAAGAGACCCACAAGGTTTACATTCACAAGAATCCAAAAGTAAACAACCAAATTTCCAGAGGCCCAAGCAATCCACAGAAGGACAAAACTAAGAGGGACCACTAGGTATGCAATAGGGAAGACTGTCATCACTAGGTTGTCATGAGTTACCTTGGTGACCTCTCCCTACCCCCGGCCCCCTCCTGGGTTACCTTGGTGACCTCTCCCAGTCCTCGGCCCCATACAAACGCTAGTGGACCACACCAACCTTTCGAAGGGACAAGGTTGGTGGACGCCATTCTAGGCCTTCTCTACTTACCTTAGTCCTAAACAAGTACCCGAGCGTAAGAGAGACAACAATTTAATCTTTATTAATGTGAACTAACTACCCACCCAAGTTCATTATTTAAAATTTTCACTTGATTATGAAACTCTCATTGAGTTACCCTGGCGACCACTTTGGGTCCCAAACCCCAATGAAAGCCACTCCCCCTTGACTTGCACCTAGGAATCAAAATTCAACACAAGGCCTATGACCCCCCAAAACACCAAGAGTCTAGACCCCTCTAATAGTAATAGGTGGGATTCATCGAATCTGGACACGCTGATGTGGACCTATCTGACTGGAGGAACAGTGACTGGGACGCCATCATGCATGGTACTTGCTCGTATCTCTTTGATACTCAATTTGGTGATGCTGAGAAGCTAACTTTGATTAACTTTTTTGAAACTATCTGCTTCTTCAATGTACCTTTGCACTGACCTCAGTTGATCCTCCTTTGTCTTTGATGTACTAGATGAATGATGTACCTCCTCTTGACTCCCCTGTGTTTGATGAGGCCTCTTCACGGTCGAGTCTTTCTTTCTTTTCTGTCATCTTATCTCCCTTTGAAGTGTCTGCAAGATCCTTCTTCTGATATCTTGTGATTTCTCTAGGTAGTAGAATGAGATCTTTGAGGATGGTTAGCTTTACTGTTTGCAACTCCTTGAACACTTGAAGTCCTCCAACTTGGAAGCACTTTGAGTCCTCCTTCATGCATTTGAGGTGTCCTTGATGATGATGAAACTGGAAGAGGTTGCCCTTGTCCTAGCCTAATCTTCCTCCAAGTTGATTTGATGGACCTGCAAAACAAACAAAAGATGATTAAGAATACATGATATATATTCATTCTAACATGACATTTCTTACCTTAAATCATCAATAAGAAGATATTTGAATCAATTTCCCTTGAAGCTCGCTTCTGTACCTTAGAGAGGGTCAGGAGTGAATTTGACATTTGTGTTGAAATTCATCAAGTTTACTCATTTTTACTAGCTCAAACCATGATTATAGGTCCTTAAGGCTTGGATGAGGTCATTCTTCCTTATGCAAAGTTCTTGAACCAAGGATTCTACCCAAACTGGAGGTGAGATGTAGATTTTGAAAGAATTCGCTCCTATACCTTTGGAAGGGTCAGGAGTGAATTTGATCCTCTAGGCTCAATTCATACTCCTTTCCACTTAGTCTTGTCTTAGACTTGACCTTTCAATCACTCTCTCCTGAAGACATCATTGATTTGACCCCAAAAAGGCATAAAAGAAGGATTTCGCTTTGGACCTTAGCCAAGGACAGAACCTATAAGGAATTTCGCTTTGGACCCTCAAGAAGGGTTAGGAGCGAAATTGGCATTTTTGGGTAAACTCATCACATTTTGTGACCACAACTCACTCAAATGCATGCCTAAGGATGCTTCTAAGTTCACTCCACCTCAATCAATGCTAGGCTTGACACAAAATTGGGAGCAAAAGAGGTTTCAAGAAAATTCGCTCTGGACCCTTTGGAAGGGTCAGTAGTGAAATTTGTGATTTAGCCTCAATTCTATCATTTCCTTTTCTCCAAATCACTTCTTAAGGCAAGACTTAACAATTCTCTCCCAACAATGCCTTAGGAATCAAGATCTTGATCTCAACAAGGAGCAAAATATAGTTTTAGGAAATTTCGCTATGGACCCTTTGGAAGGGTCAGGAGCGAAATTTGTATTTTCACACCATTCTTCTTATTTTCAAATCTTCCTCTATCATCATTAAGTGAATTCGCCCTTAATTTGGCCTAAAACAAGATCTTTTGGGTGCATTAGATGAAATAAGGAGTCCTCCTAAGGATTTCGCTCTGGACCCTTTGGAAGGGTTAGGAGCAAATTTTGTCTTTTGACCTCAAATCCATCATTGCCTTCACTTCCATTCAGTTCCTAAGGCAAGTGTATATCCATCTTCTCTTAACTATGCCTTAGGAACTAAGATTTTGACCTCAAACAAGGAGAAAATAGGTGTTTAAGAAATTTTGCTTTGGACCCTTTGGAAGGGTCAGGAGCAAAATTTGTCTTTAGGCTCAAATTCCCACTTCTTTTCCTCTCAACTCACCTCAAACTTGACTTATCAAATCTCCTCGTACCATAATCAAGTCAATTTGCCATCAATTTATCTTAAAACAAGGTCCTTTTAGTGCATTAGGCAAAATAGAGAGTCTTGCCAGGAATTTCGCTCTGGACCCTTTGGAAGGGTTAGGAGCTTAAAAAGAATTTCGCTCTGAACCCTTTGGAAGGGTCAGGAGCAAAATTTACATTTTGCTTGATTTTCCTTCACAAAACTCCATTTCTCTTCCTTTAGTCATCAAAAACAAGTCTTTTGCCTTCAAAAAATGCTTGGGAATGAGTTAGTTCATAGGTTGGAACAAGGTATAATGCTTCATGGAGAAATTCGCTCTGGACCCTTTGGAAGGGTTAGGAGCGAATTCGCTCTTTTGGCTCAATTCATGCCCCTCTTTCACTCATCTTGCTTTAGACTTGATCTTTTTGAATCCTTTCCTTGCCATGCATGTCCACTATTTGATGTCCTTAGTGAAGAAATAGGTCTTTTGGGGAATTTCGCTCTGGACCCTTTGGAAGGGTCGGGAGAAAAATTTGCAGTTATGCTCAAATCCTTCACTTTTTGTCACTTCACTTTGTTTCACACATCAATACTCTCTCAACCACACCGTAGGGATAAGGTTTATGAGGCAAATTAGGACCTAGAAGGGAGATATAAGGAAATTCGCTTAGACCCTTTGGAAGGGTCAGGAGCGAAATTTGACATGTTAGTCTCTCCGTCAGGATTCATATATGGAATATAACATTAAGTATAAGTGACATTTCCTTATATCTTTCTTCCTTATACTTTAAGTTATATTCCATATATATTGTCAGGATGTTTGAGAGTGGTTTCGGACCTCGAGGAGTTATAATGCAAAATCTAGTTTTTGGAGGATTCTTCAATTTTCCAGACAATCAAATTTTAGGATCAAGATGACATTTCAGACAACCAAATTTCAGGACATTTGAGGATTAGGTTGACATTCTAGACTCCTTAAGGCGAATTCGCTCTGGCCTTGTTGTAAGGGATGGGACCTAGGAGGACATTATGCATTCAACCAAGGTTTGATTTAGCAACTTGAAGTGCGATCGAATAGTACACAAAAAAACACCCTAGGAATGATCTAAATAACCCCTAATCACTCAATTGACCTGACCTCTTGAGGAGATCCACCTGACTCAATCCCTTCAATACAAAGGCTAAGACACTAAAACGACTAACAACAAAACCAAAAGGGCTAACCCCAGAAAGCAAAGAGTGTGGGTCCCCATTTGCAATGGGGCAATGTGTGAATACGTCACAACAGGATGCAACTATGCAAATATTACATATTGCCCGTGGAATTTTGTCCCTTGGGTTTTACAAAGTAAATGAAAGCTAGGTCCATTTCTTTGGAAAAGTAGAGTCTCAAGGTAAAACTGCAAATATTGTAAATCATAGATAAAAGTCCGCTTCCCCTAGTCTTATTTGTAAAGGATTTAGAAACTCCCTACTTATGCCAAGATGGATGCCATGAAAACTAGCTTCCACAACATTTGCTAGCATCCTCTCTACTTGTGCTTAAGTGGTAATTTGAATTAGGATATGGGCATACATCAAAATGCAGTGGAAGCGGATTAGTTGAAAATTAATTATTCCTAAAATCCTAAGTAAACTTATTAAATAGGTGCAATATCACACTCAAGATAGAGACGTATCTAGGGTGAAGTAAATATTACACCAACGACATCCTTCAATAAGTACAACTTGGGAGAAATGAAAAAATAGAAATGAATCTCAGCAAAAAGGCTAGAGAGATGAATGAATGAATTTGGAAGCTGCTTGTGTAACTCAATGCCAATGCAAAACTTTGATTGAAATTGATCCATGGGATAAAGTACCATGAAGATTCAAGAACATTGACTATAATGAATGCCTCTCAATTTGAGATGTGAACCTATATGAATCAAATGCAAGATTCAAGAACATTTAGAATAGATGAATCGCTGTCAATCTAAGATGTGAGCCAATGTGAATCAAATGTAAGATTTAACAATATTTACCATGCATGAATGGCTCTCCATTAGGGATGTAAATTGATGTGACTGAATGTGTCAAGTTATAAGCATGATGTGTTAGAGACAACAAGAGGATCTGGAATAGTTGATTGTAACTTGGTGAAAGCTTTCATCCAGATGGAGATGAAAATTTACAGTGCATGTCACTTGACTACATTGCTCATCCCACTTTATTTCCTACTATGTAGAACATTAGAAGCCCATGGATTAACCCTCCTCAAGATGGAACTTTACTTCACTTCGTTATTATAAAATGCCTATATATTAGTCCCTCCAAAGACAAGTACATGTATGATGACACTTTATAAGTTGAGTGCATTTGCATAAATATCCTCCCAATTAGCTCAATTTAAGACACCCTTAGCATTTACAATGATTAACACTGTAAAAATTAGTGCATATGCAAAGTGGAAGTTGATTTTGTGTAGTTTTACAATGTTCTATGGGGACCAAAAAGCTGAAAGAACAATCAAATTACAACAAAGAGTAAATGATCTGCACCAATGTGTAGTGCTTAAAAATAATCTACTTTAAAAAAATGGGACTCAAATTTGAGACTTTGGAAAATTTATGAGATCTACAAGTAATACTGATTTTTTGAAAACATTGGGAGTTGTGATCAGATATGGGTTATATCATTGCAAACAACGTAGAATAATAACCTGTTTCCAAAAATGGGTGCTTGCTTTTAATAAAAAAATTGTTTGCTTTTAATTAAGGTGGGTGGGGCCCAAGACTCCTACCTTCCCCCATATGGGTGATTAGTTCGCAAGTCTCTTGCCAGCCCCCATAAGGGTGGCAGGGCCCAAGGCTCTTGTCACCTTCTTAATGGTAGGTGGGGGTTGTGGCATAATCACCCCATGTACCTTGCACATATCAGGGTCATAGCCTACTATCGGTCATCTATCTTTCAAAGAGGATACTAGTTTTTTAAGTTGATCTTATTGAGAGCCTAATAATCGATACACGTCCTCCAAGAGCCATCTATCTTTCTTACCATGACAAGGGGCGAACCATATAGAAAAATGCTTGGATGAATCTGACCTTATTCCAATAACTTTGAAGCTGTCTTTTAACTTTGTTCCTTTCCATTAATGATTGTGTATACAACCCAATATGGGTAGAGGAGGTTTGGGAAGGAGATAAATCTCATATTTTACCTCTCTTTTAGGAGATGGCCCTGTAGGCTCACGAAAAACCTCCTAAAATTATACCAACTCCTCATCCAAACCCTTTGTTTTCTTGTTAGTATTAGGTTAGAAAAAATCCCATTTGTATCTCTTGCTTATCATTTAATTACAACAAACCAATCTGCTTGGTATCTTGAACTAATTTGAGGGCTTGATTGGAACTTGCAAATTTTTGTTTTTCTTTGGTGCCCCTTGATGTTTTACTTGATTCTCTCATTGACCGAATGGTACTTGTTAGCTCTATTCATGAATATATAGCGTACCATAGAGTTTTGGAACTTAGGGATGGCTTTCGGGGATAAGGAGACCATGGACATGGTGGTGCAAATATAATATGGTACATGAAAAATTATTTATAAAATAATGTATAAGAAACTAAATTAGCAAATTGTAAAGGGCAACTGCTAAACACAATGCGTTGAAAATGTTGAATATGAATATATTATTATATTCAAATTTTCAATATGATGGTTACATTGAAGTACAACAAGCCAATGTCTTAGTGGTCTTATCTTCTAGTTTTTCACTAAACACTATGGCAAACACCTCATTGCTAGAACTTCTTGATCCATCTAGTTGAAGGTTGTTCAGATGGATGCCATCAACCTTATTGTGCATGATCCTCATCAATCTACACTAGCGAAGCTCCTTAGGGTCTACATCCCACTATGTTGTTGGAGTCTACTTGTATCTAAGTGTTGGTGTATGTTTTATCATTCACCGAACATTAGAATAAAATGTTAAGGACATTCTACTCTCTCTTGATCAAAATCACTATGTATGCCAAGATTGCACGAGAAAGACCACACGGCAACTCCAAGGTTTATATATATTCGAACAAGCGACTTTGTGTTGGGTAGCTTCTTTGGTTATGTATGCTGAAATACAAGGGGGACTTACGCTCAAAAATATCATTCACAAGCGTGGACTTAGACAGATTTAACAGTAATTGCTCTCTATTTTTTTTTTTTTGATTTTCAGATTTAGACTTCCACAAAAAGGATAAAAAGGATAGGGTTCAGAGGTTCTATTCTACTTCTAGGAAATTTGAGAGACAGTGTTGATTAAGGCAAAGGAAACCTTACTTTGGTTCGCCAAATCAACTAGACAAAGCAGGGTGCAATCTTCAAGGGTTTGTGTTTGTAATTTTCACATCTAAAGTAAATATCATCAATTTGAACAATATATACTTAGAAGTTAAGCATCCACATAGACAAGCTCAGGCTAACTTTGCACGATGAATGAAAATCATCCACTCATCAAAAGTATGAGCAAATAGCTTCACCTTGAATTAATGCTTATCAAATCTCACCTTCCATTTAACAACTTAAAGCAAATTCTAATCTATTGTGCTGAAGAAATTGTAAACCATGCCAATCACTTAGATGATAGAGATTACAAAGCCTAGAAGCACACAAGCAATTTATTATTCAAAATGACCTCTTGCAACAATTTATCAAAAGCCTCACACTCTCCAAATGAGAAGAGACTTTATATAGGCACACAAGTTTTGAACGACTGAGATCAAATATTGATCAAGGGCCTAGATCGAATAAACAAAACCCTAATTAGGGTTTCCCAAAACTCAACTAGTTCAAACAAAAGAGAACGAGACAAGTGGCACAAGTTGCTATTTTCAAGGAAGTGAGCGTCCACTTTCCCTTCTGGAAGCTGCAAATTCAATGTATCTGGACGTGAGTGGCTGAACCTCCTCCATGGTGACATGTGGCAATCTGCCAATTTGATAATCAATCATATCTATGTCATTGGTACATGTGGTGGGAGTTGCTTCCCAGTTAGCGACATGTGCCAAGGAGTTCTCATCAATGGGCAAGAAGCTTGAAACTCTGGTGAGATAATCTTTGAGAATTGGCCCTGTGAAGTTAAAGAAATTTCCTTGAACCTTGGCCTTCAAATTCTCTACACGTAAATGCTTTTCGCGCACCTCATCCTACCTCAATACCTCAGCTGCTACAAGGAAGACCTTGTCTTGAATACCCCATATAATCCTCTCCATCTCCACACACTTAGCTTCTAATTTCTTCAAAGATTCAACTCTGGTAGTCAAGGCAAAGTACCAACTTTCATGCACGGGATTATTCTGTTTCGAATGTCTTCAATATCCTCCCAAGCTTCAGATATAGTCCTGATTCTACTCAAGAGGGATGAGGTGGAGTCATAAGTTGATACTAAATTCTCAACAAGTATATCAACACGCTCTATGGTATCAGAAGTCCATCCTTTGACTTCTTTTGAAGTTGTTCTCATGTCATAATCTTTCATGGACTCTTGTGGAAGGGGGAAGGGTGGAGTAACTACTACCTCCTCGCAATCAATGGGGTTTGTCAAATGTTGGACATATATCTCTTCCACTGCTCATTTTCAGCTTTCAGCTTCTTTATCTTCTCAACTTCCTTGTTCAATCTCATCTTGAGGGTGTTGCAGGAATCATCAAACTCTTGGACTTCCTGAATTTTGGTAGTCTCACCCAAGCTTATGGTGGTGATTTCATATTCCTCAGGAGTGATGCTATCTTGAGCTTTATCTACTTTAGGCACTGCCACCTGGATAGACCTAAATCCCGCACTGTTCCTTTGAATCAAAGAAAACTTCTTGGCTGGCTTAGATGTTCTCCTTTCATTTGGCTTATTCAACTCAACCAAGAGTGCTGCTGTATTATCTTCTTGATGAACTTCTTCAGGAACCTTAACTTTCATACTTTCTTTCAACCAATCAGGATGGTTGACTGCTCCATGCCACTATCATCAAAATCATCCTCAATTCCTTTTAGTGCAAAAATTATACCATCCAGGAATCCTCCTTCAGGTTCAAGATTCTCTGCTTCTACAATTTTAGTGGGGATGGGTTCTTGAATTGGTTCCTCAATGATGGGAGAAGGGATCTCCATCTCATTGCCTCCCATTCCATTGTCTAGTTCATGTTCATCAATCAAAATTTTCACTGGAGCTGTGGATGAAACACTAATAATAGAATGGCCTTTATTGGACTTCTGCCGCCTGCTTACATCTTCCTCTCCAGTGACTTTCTTTCCCTTTGCCCTTATTGAATTCTCAGTGGGTTTCTTCCTTTTCCTTGATCCAACACTTTCTAGGTTCCTTGGATTGCTGGATGTCACACCATGACTAGAACATAAGGACTCGTCAGCCCCCATAATATTGTTAGTGAAGGGGATATTCCTCGCTTTGAGCTCCTTTGTCTTCTGTGCTGCCCACCACTTAAAGTATTCAATCACGGGTCTCATTAAATCACCCAAGTTGGATCTCTCAGATTCTGTCCAGTCCACTAGGGCAAGAGGCTCGTTCTTCAGGTTGGCATAGTGTGGCTGCTCATATTCATTATCTTCCTCAAGTTAATTTGGTATACGAAAGACTTCAGATGACCTTCAAACTGAGTGGAATTCTGGACCACAGTCTCCTTCTCACATCAAAGTTGTCCACAGTGTTGGCCCAATAGTCTTCAAGTTTCGGCCTATGCTCAAACTTCACTCCATTTACCATTTCCATTTGATGAAAAGGATCAAAATAGCTCCTTGCTTTATACTGCAGGAGTGGGTACCACTAAATCTCTTTATTTGCATGTGTGGCAGCCTGAGCGGATGGACAAGACTCCAAACCTTTTCCAATATTGAGGGGAAAAGATGCTCCTGTCTTCTGCTTTCCTCTCTGCACAACCATGAAAGTTTCCAACCGTCTTATCACTTCAAGCAAAATCATTCAGTTTGTGGGAAACTTGGGAAGCTTGTATGGGGGTCCAGCGAATCCTTGGATTTGCAAATATGTAAATCTGGGGTATTGGATAGACCAATATCCGAATCTGCTAATCAAATCCTTGGACTCCTGAGAGAGTCGCTGATGAATGCCTCCCTGAAGGGTCCTGGTGATGTGCAGAAGAAAAGCGTCATTGACCCTTTTGAAGTGAAACTTCTCTTCTAGGTGCAACTGTGGGTAGCAATCATGTACACTGAACTGGTTCTCCTTGTTCCCCACTTCTCCTCTGCAAACTAAGCCTCTGCATCTATACGTTTTGGCCAAGGAATATATTAGGTAGGAACTCATGTAAAAGGTCCTATTCCTCTCCAGTTTTCGAAGTTGATCATCGAGGTTATCACTGATGATCTTAGCCCAATTGATCATTTTCACGCCTGCTGTAATCTCATGGATAAAGTAGTACATCCATGGCTCAAATGGAGCACCTTGTTGGCTGCCCGTAAAAGCATACGATATATCGGGCTGCATATTATTATATTGGGATGCATAAGATATATCGGGTGGCAAACACCGATAATTATCAGTGTGTTAGTCTACACCGATAGTTATCGGTTGTCAAGGCTAACACACCGATAACTATCGGCTGTTAGCACCAAGCCAACACCGATAGACATCGGTTGTAATACTACTCCCACCGATTGGCATTAACGTGAAACATGCATATGTTTAAATATAAACAAAGAGCCACGATCAAGTAATGTCTTGATCAGTCATGACCGATCAAGGCATTGCTTGACCGTGCCTCATTTGTTACATATTTATATTGAGTGGCATTCGTGACATAGGACATAGAAAATAATAAATGCTCCTCTCACCTGCCATACAAACGATTATAGTCAGATTTATATATTTTAATCAGTAATACATAGAACAAGATAGATGTTAATTCTGATCCATAAATTTAACATGATATTAGAGCCAGGTTTCCTTCTATACAGCCTAACCGCCTGAAGGAAGATCCGATTAAGATCAGATTGATGTCTCCTTGAAAGTTTGTATTTTAAAATGACGAATGGAATCAGATTCGAAGACAAACTTGAAGGTGCCTCAAACTATGATTCATGTAAGCTACGAATGATGTTGGTACTAAGGAAGAATGAGTTAAAAACAATAATAGAGAATCCTTCTAAACCTGATGGAAAAGACGAACAGAGTCAGTGGGAAAAGAACAATATTAAAGCAATGGAGTTATTAGTAGATGGAGTAAAGAGTCATCTACTACCTATCATTACAAGGTTACATTCTGCATATGACATGTTCAAAGCCTTGAAAGACATGTTTGAGATTAACAACACGAGTAGAATCCTCACACTTAAAAATCAACTTTCTAATATTAAAATGAGTAAAGAAGAAACTATCACCTCATATTTTATGAGGATAACAGAATTAAGGAAGCAACTCTCATCAATTGGTCACATTTATGATAATAAGGAGCTAACCATGATAACTCTAAATGGGCTCCCTATCTCATGGGAAAACTTTAGACGAGTTAATGCTCGATCCAAAGTTCCCAAATTTGACAGACTAAAAGCTGACTGCATTCAAGAAGAGTGTAATCTAATATCAAGAGGAATCATGAAACCCGTTGATGAAGATGTTCAAGTTCTAGTCTCTAGTTTGAAAAGGAAAAAGGACAAAAGACATATGGTAATCGATCATTCAAGAAGCCTAGAGACTCCTCTAAAGTACAATGTTTCATATGTGACGAATATGGCCACATTGCAAGAACTTGTCCTCTCAAACTTAAACTACAAGCGTCCTTTGCTGAAGTCAGAAATTCAGATGTATGTTCAGAAAAATATGTTCTCTAGAAGAAACTCAAGATACCTTGTGATTGAGAGGGAGCTTACTAATAAAGATTGAGCACTTCTGAGGTAAAAATTGTAAATTATTTTATGGGCCCTGTGTAAATCATAAGGAAGTGACGACTTCCAAATGATTTCCACTTGTATTTTTGAGGTTATTGGAAGGTGACGATCTTACAATAACTCAAGATTGTGGATAGAATCGCCAACTGAGGCAATCCACGTAAGAGCTTGTGGATAGAATCGCTGACTGAGGCAATCCACGTGAGAGCTCATGGATAGAATCGCCGATTGAGGCAATCCACGTGAGAGCTCATGGATAGAATCGCCGACTGAGGCAATCCACGTGAGAGCTTGTGGATAGAATCGCCGACTGAGGCAATTCACACAAGAGCTTATGGATAGAATCGCCGACAGAGGCAATCCACTCAAGAGTTTGTGAATAGAATCGTCGACAGAGGCAATTCACATCTTGAAACTATGGTCTCAAGATGAGCATCATACGATTTATGAATATTGCTCCCAATACCTTTTATCCTCCCTAGCTAAGAGGGAGTGTTGATGATTTATAGCTTCAGTCGGATAAAATTAAATGTTAAATTGGCCTTAAGGCCTTCAACATTTAATTATATATATCATTATGTTATTTATTATTATTAAATTGATTAAATGTATATCGATTAACAATAATATAATAAATGTATATCGATTAACAAGTCACATCTTGAAACTATGGTCTCAAGATGAGCATCATACGATTTATGAATATTGCTCCCAATACCTTTTATCCTCCCTAGCTAAGAGGGAGTGTTGATGATTTATAGCTTTAGTCGGATAAAATTAAATGTTAAATTGGCCTTAAGGCCTTCAACATTTAATTATATATATCATTATGTTATTTATTATTATTAAATTGATTAAATGTATATTGATTAACAATAATAATGATAACACCGATTAATATATATATATATATATCGGGTTGCATATTATCATATCGGGCTGCATATTATTATATCGGGATGCATACGATATATCGGGTGGCAATCACCGATAGTTATCGGTGTGTTAGTCTACACCGATAGTTATCGGTTGTCAAGGCTAACACACCGATAACTATCGGCTGTTAGCACTAAGCCAACACCGATAGACATCGGTTGTAATATTACTCCCACCGATTGGCATTAATGTGAAACATGCATATGTTTAAATATAAACAAAGAGCCACGATCAAGTAATGTCTTGATCGGTCATGACCGATCAAGGCATTGCTTGACCGTGCCTCATTTGTTACATATTTATATTGAGTGGCATTCGTGAGATAGGACATAGAAAATAATAAATCCTCCTCTCACCTGCCATACAAACGATTATAGTCAAATTTATATATTTTAATCAGTAATACATAGAACAAGATAGATGTTAATTCTGATCCATAAATTTAACAAAATTGACCCAGATCAATTGCACCCTTGATAGATCTTACCAAAAAAGGGGCTTTCCGATGGACTGAGGAAGCTCAACAGGTATTTGAGAAACTCAAAAAGGTAATGAGTTCTTGCCTAGTACTTGCTCTTCCAGATTTTAATCAGCCTTTTGTGTTGGAATGTGATGCTTTTGGTAATGGAATAGGGGCAATTTTAATGCAAAACAAACATCCTATAGTTTATGAAAGCAGGAAACTTAATAAGCTCGAGAAATTGTATTCTATCTATGATAAGGAAATGTTGGCAATCATGCATGCATTAACAAAATTTAGACATATTTGGTTGGTAGCAGATTTGTGGTGAAAACTGACCATAATAGTCAGAGATATTTCTTGGGACAAAAAGATTTAAATGTCAGGCAGCAGAAATGGATCAATAAGATCCAAGCTTATGATTTTGAGATTGAATATGTAAAGGGTAAAAATAATGTTGTTGCAGACGCTCTATCTAGAAGGCTTGAAATCAATGCATTGTCTGTAGTAACGGCTGATTGGAAATCTTTATTGCTAGTTGAATATTCAAAGGATTCTTTTGCATGTGATTTGCTAGATGGTAATATACAAGATGACAAATATAAAGCTGTTAATGATGTTATCTATTACAAGGACAGGATTTATTTAATTCCAGGTTCGAAGTTGAAAGCAAAAATCCTCCAAGCTATACACGACATACCTCTAGCAGGGCATCCTGGATACTTCAAAACGTATCGACAGGTAAGAGAAAGGTTCACTTGGAAAGGATAAAAAAACGATGTTCTACGCTATATCAAGGAATGCACCACTTGTCAGCAAAATAAAGCAGAGCAAACTTACCCTGCAGGGTTATTACAACCACTACCTATACCAGATCAGAAATGGGAAAGTATATCAATGGATTTTATCACAAGTTTATCGAGATCCCAAGGTAAAGATTGTATTTTTGTTGTGGTTGACAGATTAACTAAATTTGCACACTTCTTTTCTATCAGTACAGAATTTACAGCAGTTTAGATTGCAGAGTTATTCTTCAGAGAGATCTTCTGTTTACATGGTTTACCTAAGACTATAATCAGTGATAGGGATAGCAGGTTTTTGAGTATATTTTGGGGGGAGCTTTTCAGATTGACAGGTACAGAGTTGAATCATAGTACCAACTATCATCCGCAAACCGATGGACAGACGGAAATAGTGAACAAGTGGATCGAAGGTTACCTTTGTAACTATGTAGCTGGTCATCAGAAGGCTTGGGTTCAGTGGTTATATTTGGGTGAATATTGCTATAATGATAACTCAATGATGAACCACTAGTACCAAACCGGTACCGAGAGGGGGGGGTGAATCAGTACAAACACAAAATACAGTCAAAAACCGGTTTGACAACAAATACTCCAAAAGCCTGACAAACAGGAATATCAGTAAAACAGAGTGCAACCGGTAACATCCAGTATAGCTCAATCATTCATGAACCGGTCACTCAATAAGCTTTCCTCTTAGCTCAATACTACAATATCATTATATTCTCATGCATAAACAAGTAAACTTAACCATCAGATCTTCACAACAGTGAGTTCAATATGTTTTATAGACAGGCATAAAACATAGAACCTTCATGTGCTTAACAGATAAAACAAAGCATCACAAGACAAAAGCATTTCACATGACACACATATTTTTTCACGTGGAAACCCAACTGGGAAAAACCACGGTGGGGATGAATACCCACAAGCTGCTTTTTGAACTTTTTGGAAGTCCGCTCTGTTAGGAGCCTTGTCTGGTTAAGGACATTACAATTGGTTTTGGTAGGAACCGATCCTGTTAGGGATCACCCGGTTAAGGGTTAAACTTGGTAGGGTCACCTTGTTAGAGGATTTCAAGAACTCAATAGCTGAAAGGATCTCCTAAGCTTCTCAAGCTTCTTAGAACTCATTAGCCTCGAGTTACCCGGTTAAGGGATTTAAAACAAGCCGGTTAAGACCACCCGATTTAAGGGATTTTGAATCAAGCCAGTTAAGGCTACCTTGTTAGGGGATTTTACAATTGTTGAAATGGTTAGAGATCAACAGGTATTACAATGATCTGTTAACAACACTCAATGCTAATGCAGATCCGTTTTTGGCTCCTCTTCACCTTCTGCACATTCACTTTGTAGATATCTCTTCTCTCCTTTGGTCTGGCAAGAAACACGTATCACTTCCCTTGGATGCACACTCACAACTTTTGCCAACAACTTCAGAAAGAAACACAACATCGACCTTATAGGAAACATACAGGTCGGTAGCAAAAACCCTAAACCCTAAACCTGTTAGGTTAAGCAATTCAAACGGTTCGATTCTGATCGTTGAATCATACTGCATTAAATGCAACAATCTTGAATCGATCTCAAGACATTCTCCATCGTCCATTATCCACCGTTTTCATGGCGGCGGATAACCCATCACGCATTATCACCGTTTGACAGACTTCGCACATTCCCAAGGTAGATAGGAATAGTCTTCTTCATGCAAGATCCTTCATGCGCACAGAGCTTACGTGGCAACACAATCTGTCCTCCATCATACTGCTAACTCATCACACAAAGATCACCGATTGAGTCACACAGACCGGAAACCCTGAAGTGGAAGCTGCCTACCAACCGGTAGTCATACAATGCTTCCATGTGCCGGTTCTCATAACTACATGCCGGTTCACCTTGAACAAATATGCCGCTTCACTTTGGCATATAAACCGGTTCATATATATGCCGGTTCCTCTCTCTTCACCTATCACATGTGCCAGTTCTCACCATGTCTCATATTGACATCAATGACAACATACAATATCATTTTGTCATCATGCCGGTTCACATAATGCCAACATATAATACTACCTTTCATATGTCAATTGGTATGTCTCCTTTCAAAGCATTATATGGCTATGATGTACTCTCTTTTCTTGACCTTGCTTTTGAGTAGAGCAATGTATCTAAATCTCGTGATTGGCTTCAAGAAAACCAAGAAATTTTATCAGCTCTTAAGGAGAATTTGCAATGTGTTCAGAATCAACAAAAACTCTATGCAGATAAAAAGCGAGTTGAACGCCATTTCGAAGTGGGAGACTTGGTATTTCTCAGGTTGCAACCTTATCGGCAATCTTCTCTCAAACGTAGTGGGTCTGAAAATTTAAAACCTCGGTTTTATGGTCCATATTAGGTAGTCCGGAAGGTTGGTGCAGTAGCTTATGAACTTGATTTACCAGTGGATAGCAAGATACACAATGTATTTCATGTATCTTGTCTCAAGAAGGCTTTGGGGCAGCAGGTGTCAGTTTCCGGAGATTTACCTCCTTTGAATGATGAAGGAAAGCTTGAAATGATTCCAGAAGTAATTTTGGACACATGGGACAGGCAACTGCGGAACAAAACTATCAGGGAATACCTCATCAAATGGAAAAATCTGTCTCAGGATGATGCCACCTGGGAAAGTGAACGAGTTTTGGAGTTGCTTGAGGGCAAGCAACATGAGGCAGGGCAAACTGTGATGTCCCCGTCAAATTTATACTATTCGGTATTAATTATAATTAAAGTGAACTTTCCTTATTTTATATTAGTACTAATATTGACTAATATATCATAATAAGAGTTCTTTGATCCAAGCTTATGATTTTGAGATTGAATATGGATCAGTAAGATCCAAGCTTATGATTTTGAGATTGAATATGTAAAGGGTAAAAATAATGTTGTTGCAGACGCTCTATCTAGAAGGCTTGAAATCAATGCATTGTCTGTAGTAACAGCTGATTGGAAATCTTTATTGCTAGTTGAATATTCAACGGATTCTTTTGCATGTGATTTGCTAGACGGTAATATACAAGATGACAAATATAAAGTTGTTAATGATGTTATCTATTACAAGGACAAGATTTATTTAATTCTAGGTTCGAAGTTGAAAGCAAAAATCCTCCAAGCTATACACGACATACCTCTAGCAGGGCATCCTGGATACTTCAAAACGTATCGACAGGTAAGAGAAAGGTTCACTTGGAAAGGATAAAAAAACGATGTTCTACGCTATATCAAGGAATGCACCACTTGTCAGCAAAATAAAGCAGAGCAAACTTACCCTGCAGGGTTATTACAACCACTACCTATACCAGATCAGAAATGGGAAAGTATATCAATGGATTTTATCACAGGTTTACCGAGATCCCAAGGTAAAGATTGTATTTTTGTTGTGGTTGACAGATTAACTAAATTTGCACACTTCTTTTCTATCAGTACAGAATTTACAGCAGTTTAGATTGCAGAGTTATTCTTCAGAGAGATCTTCCGTTTACATGGTTTACCTAAGACTATAATCAGTGATAGGGATAGCAGGTTTTTGAGTATATTCTTGGGGGAGCTTTTCAGATTGACAGGTACAAAGTTGAATCATAGTACCAGCTATCATCCGCAAACCGATGGACAAACGGAAATAGTGAACAAGTGGATCGAAGGTTACCTTGGTAACTATGTAGCTGGTCATCAGAAGGCTTGGGTTTGGTGGTTATATTTGGGTGAATATTGCTATAATACTACCTTTTATATGTCAATTGGTATGTCTCCTTTCAAAGCATTATATGGCTATGATGTACTCTCTTTTCTTGACCTTGCTTTTGAGTAGAGCAATGTACCTAAATCTCGTGATTGGCTTCAAGAAAACCAAGAAATTTTATCAGCTCTTAAGGAGAATTTGCAATGTGCTCAGAATCAACAAAAACTCTATGCAGATAAAAAGCGAGTTGAACGCCATTTCGAAGTGGGAGACTTGGTATTTCTCAGGTTGCAACCTTATCGACAATCTTCTCTCAAACGTAGTGGGTCTGAAAAATTAAAACCTCGGTTTTATGGTCCATATTAGGTAGTCCGGAAGGTTGGTGCAGCAGCTTATGAACTTGATTTACCAGTGGATAGCAAGATACACGATGTATTTCATGTATCTTGTCTCAAGAAGACTTTGGGGTAGCAGGTGTCAGTTTCCGGAGATTTACCTCCTTTGAATGATGAAGGAAAGCTTGAAATGATTCCAGAAGTAATTTTGGACACATGGGACAGGCAGCTGTAGAACAAAACTATCAGGGAATACCTCATCAAATGGAAAAATCTGTCTCAGGATGATGCCACCTGGGAAAATGAACGAGTTTTGGAGTTGCTTGAGGGCAAGCAACATGAGGCAGGGGAGACTGTGATGTCCCCGTCAAATTAATACTATTCCGTATTAATTATAAATAAAGTGAACTTTCCTTATTTTATATTAGTACTAATATTGACTAATATATCATAATAAGAGTTCTTTGATTTTTCTCAATAAATGATTAAAGTTAAATATTATTTGCATAAATACTTTGCTTAAACTACTATTTAATTATCTAATCTGTGGGAGTTGGTTTCCTACGGGAATTTTACCCGTTTCTCTCCTTTAAAATAAGGATTGGCACATAAGGAGGGACAGGAGATTTAATAAACAAAAAATCTGGAAATGAAGGTTGGATATCTACGTGATATCAACATTAATTGAGTCATTCCTTTCGTTAGCCATTACTGGCCTATTGGAATCGAGATAATGAATCGAGGAATAATGTATTAGCGGGAGCTTGGGAAGGAATTTGCAGAAATGTGTGTGCTTTACACACCGGTCATATGTATATTGTCATTCCGTGTGAGTGTTGGTAGAGGCTGCGAAAGCTGTAGAGAGGAGTCAGGTTGGGAGTGCTGTATTGGTGTGAGCCTCAGACTTTAATAGTAACGGGGGTGACTTTCACACACTTTATACATCTTATGCTGTGACGTGGAGATTGTCCCAAACGCACGGTTTCCTATACCGTGACGAAGTGATTCCAAACTCAGAGGAAGTGACTTACCGTCTTGTGCACCATGGTGACAACGAAGCGTTAGCGTGTATAATAACCTTCACGGGAAGTCTGCGAATAACCTACAGTAATCAACGTGTGCAGTAATCATCGCGGGAGGTTTCACAAACAATCCATAGTGACAGCGTTGGGGGTGCGGCTGGTATTTGAATTGATCATTCCGTCGGGGGTGCAGGCCGGTATTTGTATTGATCATTCCGTGAGAATCAATGGAGTCGAAGCCCAGGAAGAAGCAGTGGACTGTGGCATAGCTGGAGTCTTTCACGCCACCAACCAGAGAGCATGCGAGGATATTGGCTGGAGTCTTTGACACTGAAGACATTGCGGGCTAACAGGTGCACTATGAAACATTTATTCCAATAATATAGAATGCGCATGACAACTGCTCAATCAATGCTATTAAGGTTAATTTGGGACTGTACGGATTATATTAATGAAATTCATTGGCATTGCAATGCTTAATTGGTTAAATTAAAAAAATACTCTTCTGCATAATCTGGATAAACACATTTATATGTAGCCAGTTTTAGTAAGGAATTTTACACTCCCCTATAGTGCAATGTTAGCCTCCTCTCTGAAGCAACCGCCTTCTCTTTCACATGCTTGTGGCTATCATGCTTATGTGTTACAGGCTGTGGTGTAAGGGGAAGACAGACATTACTTTCAGCTTCTTTGAGAAGGCTATAAAGCACCATATTGTCAGAGTCATTTTCATTCAAAGGAAATTTATCCAAATAAGGACTTACATTATCCTTACAAACACTAAATGACGGTGTTGTTTCCTATGTAGGAAAATATTGTTGTTGTGTACATACGTTAATAGTAGCTGGCAAAGGAACCGACGTAACAAGAGATGGAAACCTCTCTTTGTTTGATGAATTTCCCTCCTTAGCTCCAACCATAGAGTTGTATATTGTTTTATATTCTCTCTCCGATTCCTACCTTAGTTATGGTCTCACAACCCATCAAATTGGTATATGTTTTTTTTTTGATCGGTAATAATAGTTTTTATTTCATTAAAATATATAGATATTACATCAACAAAATCAGGCTTTCAAGAATTTCTCTAGCCCGCTTCTAAAACAGATAAACCTACAATTGCCTAATTCTCCAGGCATTGGTGCTCAGACCACCATCACAAAAACACAAAAAACCTCCAGACCTTCTCCTTCGATGCACAAGTTAAAATATAGACTTATGTTGTTTAAACTTATCTAATATTTTCAGGCCCATATTGGGCTTACAAACCAAAAAAGGACCGGGCACTAATATCCGAACATTTCCCCAAGTCGTAGCTGCTTCCTTTTTGCCCTCACACGGGAGCTCGACAGTTTTTTATTGCTGTTGTCGATTGCCTTGAAACACCCGACGCTTCCTCAATCCACTGCGCTTGCCTTTGGGATGTTCCTTCGGCCACGCTTTCACCAGTTCGTTTTCTTCCTTCTCATGCTGCCTGATCAACCTCGTTAAGTTCTCCCATGCTCCCGCCCTTTCCAAAACATAAGCTTGTTTGTCGACTTTCCCAATCCATCGAACAAAGGAGACCAGACCGAACTCATCTGCATCGTTTGCATCTTCAAAGCCTTTTGAATAATCAAACCCGACACCTGACACGACCCATTCCAGAATAGAATCTAGTCCTTCCAGCATTGCGTCCTCGAAAATTGATGTAACCACCCACTTCACCGTGTCATTATCATCTCCAACTTCAAGACCCCATGCTATCACCATTGAGATGATGTCTAAATTTACTTTCAACGGGACACATTCTCCATAAAATATGGTCCAACCATCTTCAGAGCAGTGTTGATCATTTCCTCTTCCTTGAAACGAAGGAGCCCTGACATTTTGTCTCTGCTCACTGCCCCTTTGAAACCATTTTGTTGTTTTCTAGTTGAGACTGTAAAGTTCGCCTCCATTTTCTCAGCTTTTACTGTATCTTTCCTCTTTTACTCCGCTCAGTCCTCTCTGCCAACTTGTTTTCTACTCTTAGCTTCACTGAGTGATCTGCTTTCTTTGGCTTTATAGCCCTACTCCTTCTCTAATTGTGTTCTGTTCACGCCAACCCTCTGCATTAAAACTTTGCACGATTGCCGCTTAAAGGATCTTACACTTGGTTTAAAATCTACTTGATCATTTCATTTAATTATGACTTGACATTCATGTCGTGGGTTTGGGAATCATTACAAGTTGCTTTCCCATTTGGCCGCCGTTTTGAGACTCCCTCGCACTGCTATGATTACAACTGCATAACTTCCCCGTGCGGGCTTTCACTTCGTCCTTCCTAATAATGTGTCCCGCTTGTTCTATGCGTCATCCACCTGACGTCGCCCCACTATATCAATCTCCCAATCATTACCCTGTTGCCTCGTCCAGAAATGTTAGGCTCTGAATATCATCCATTTTTAGAACCCCTTCAGACTCAAAAGACAGGGCCCATTTGGATAAACTGTCCGCAGTTTGATTTCCAGCCCTTATAATGTGGCTAATTTTATAGTTTTCAAAAAATTTAGTTATGCTAAAATTACAGTTAAAAAACCTTGTAGATGCCACACACTTATCTCTCCATTCATGATGGCTTGAATGATGATTAGAGAGTCCCCTTCTAAATGGAGGTTTCTAACCCCTGCTTTTTTTGCTAACTCTATCCCTAAAATCGCTGCTTGGATTTCAGCCTCATTGTTGGTGCTCTTCGTAAGCCTTTTAGCTCCATATTTTAGAAGATCTCCATTGTCATCCCATAAGGCAAAACCTGCCCCCGCTAACTGACCATTTTGTTGCGCTGCTCCATCAAAATTTACCTTAAACCATCCCTTCTCTGGAGGTTTCCATTGAACCTTCTTTGACATATTTTTTTTCCCTTCTTCACTAATCTGTATCCATGTCTGATTTTTATGCTTGGCCATGCCTTTTGTATATTTCTGTCCATTAACGTGAATGAGGTGGATAATGTGGAAGAAAGTGAAGCTGCTGAACCTACCACCTCTTCTATTGCTCTATTAATTCTTGTTACCAACCTCCTCTCATCCTCCATTTTATCTTGAAAAATTCTTCTATTTCGTTCCTTCCATATCTCCTAAACAACTAGGGAAGGACTGATTTTCCACACACTAGAGAGAGTTGACCTTCTTGGTTGTCTTGGCCAACTCTCAAAAACCTCTTTTAGGGTATTTTGTAGCGGGCTCTGCCAATTTAGATTCCTCTGGAGCTCAGTCCAGCATTTCTGAGCCATTTCACATGTAAGAAGCAAGTGGTCTGTGGATTCTTCCGATCGATTGCACGTGACACACTTTGATGGGCCCACAAAATCGAGTCTTTTCCTTCTTTCTCCTGATAAGATTTTGCCTTTCACAACTAACCAGGCAAAGGCACCTGCTTTTGGAAGACATTCTTTACTCCAGAGGAGGGTCCAAATTTTTGATTGTGTCTCCTCTCTTCCTTCCAAAAGCTGATAGCCCAGTTTGACTGAATACTTACCATCCTTTGCCCCACACGAGATAACCTTGTCCTCTTTATCTGTGAGTAAAATCTTCCTTTGATCCAGCACATTTTTCAGCCTCTGTTGTTCCTGAAGAGACAATCCTGTAGTTGATAGATCTTTCCAAAGCCATTCTACACCTAATACTCCCTCTGAGCTATACATATAATCCCTTACTTTAACCCCCCATAACTGCACTAGCACTTCCTTGGTCTCCGAGAAGTCCTCCAAATCTTTCAAAGCAGGGTGACCTGCCCATGAATCCTCCCAGAACTTGGCTTCAGCCCCATTCCCAACTTGCCATGTTAAATGGTCTGTTACTACCTTGCGACATTCCAAGATGAAGTTCCATATTGCTGATCCTTTGGGAGGGTTTCAAATCGTGAAGATTCTGTGGTCCTCTGCTGAGTCTAGATACTTAGCTCTCAGCACTTTTACCCACATCTGGTGCGGATTAGAGTAAATATTCCAGACTAATTTGGCTCCTAAAGCGTAGTTCATTTTTTGCCAATCCCTCAATCCTGCACCTCCTCTTACCTTTGTTTGACAAATTTTATCCCATGCCAATAATGGGATTTTCTCTTGTTCATTTGCCCCATTCCAAAAGAATTTCCTCATTTTTTGTTGGATTGAGTTGATGACCTTCTTTGGGATTTTTAGGCACATCATTGAGTAAATCGGGATGGCTGACACAACTGTCTTCAGCATTAAAATTCTGCCTGTTGATGTTAACCATCTGCTTTTCCACCCCTCCATTTTATTAATGCAGTTATCGATTAATTTTTTCCATAGCTCCGTTCTATTTGCTCCTCCAAAAAATGGGATTCCTAAATACCTGCCCGGTAAAGACCCCACTTTCATTCCTAGAATTCTGCATATCTCCCTTTGCTTACATGGTTTGTAGTTGAAGAAGAAAATTTCCGACTTGTGCCAGTTTACTTTTTGACCTGAAGCTGTTTCATATATGTCTAGAGTTTCTTTCATTACTCTTCCTTCCCTAGCCGAGGCATCACCTGCTAAAAATGTGTCATCTGCAAATTGCAGGTGTGTTATGGGATTTATACCTGCAACAATTTGGACCCCTTTCCAGGTTCCTGATTCCCATCTCTTGGATATGAGTCGTCCGAGCACTTCTGCCATTATGATGAAGAAAAATGGTGAGAGAGGGTCTCCTTGTCGTATGCCTTTTGTGGATTCGAAAAAACCTTGGGGGCTGCCGTTGACAAGAACAGAGAATCTAGGGGTGTTAATGCAACTTTTGACCCAAGTAATCCAATCTTCTCTGAACCCAAACCTCTGAAGAACTTTTATTAGAAAGTACCTGTTTACCTCATTGTATGCTTTCGTGATGTCAACCTTGATCATCATTTTCTCTGCCTTTGTTGTCCGAATAGAGTGGACAGCTTCATGAGCCAGGATAATGCCTTAAAAAATTGATCTGCCTGGAGCGAAACCACTTTGTTCATTTGAGATGACAAGGTTCAAGATGGGTTTTAATCTATTTGCAATGACTCTTGAAATGATTTTATAAATGGAGTTGCAAAGCGATATTTGACGAAAGTCATCAAAAGAGTTGGTTTCCGCCTTCTTTGGGATCAGCGCAATGAAAGTGTTGTTGAAATCTTTTAAAATGAAGCCTCCCTTCCGAGACTCCTCTACCACTCCAAGGATATCAACCGCCATAATGTCCCAAAACTTTTGAAAGAAAAGTGCTGGAAAGCCATCCGGACCAGGCGATTTTTCTGCCCCTAAACTAAAAACAGCCTTTTTAACCTCTTCCAAAGAGATCTGCTCCATTAACCTTTTGTTGTGATTTTCCATAATACATGTGGGGATGACCTCTAAAATACCAGGGACATTTTCCTCCTGATTATCCAGTCTGTTGAAAATTTCAGAGAAATGCTCAATTGTTGTGTGGTTAATTTGATTTATGTCTGAAATTGTTATTCCCTCTTTGTTTTTAATAGAGGAGATCTTGTTATGAGCTCTTTTAACTTTGACTGATGTGTGAAAAAACTGTGTTCCTGTCACCATCCTTAACCAGGTTTCTTTGGATTTTTGTCTCCAATAAATCTCTTCTCTAGCTAAAACCTCCGAGTAATTTGAACTTAGAATTTTCTCCCTTTTGAACGAATCCTCATCCATCCCTTTTGTGATTATATGCTCATGCAAGGATTTTAAGTCTTTTTCCAAATCTATCTTATCTTTAAAGATATTTCTAAAGGATTCTCTATTCCACTGCTTTAATTGTTCCTTAATAAATTGTAGTTTTTTAAAGAAAGTGAAAGCTTTATTACCTAGATTCACCGGCTTATGTTTCCACCATTTTTCTATGAGGTTTCTGGTGTTACCATCTCGAAGCCACATTGCCTCAAATTTGAAAGGACATCTCGCTGGAGCATTTTCATCTTGAATCCTTAGGCATATGGGATAATGATCTGATCCCGTGATAGGTAGGATCTCTGCTTCACTTGTCCAGTGACTCTCCGCCCAATCACCAGCAATAAAAAAATGATCTAATCTTTCAGCGATGTTTAGGAAGCCACTCCTTCTGTTGGTCCAAGTGAAATCCCCCATTTTGAAAGGAATTTCGATCAGTCCTGCTCTTGTAACAAAAGAGCTGAAATCTCTTTGACTCTGCCTATTCCAACCCACACCCCCCATTTTGTCTGAAGGTCAAATAAGGGCGTTGAAATCTCCTCCTAGAATGTATATATTTTCCTTGTCATTGCTCACAATCTCAGAAATCTCACTCCAAACTTGATTTTTCAAATTTGTGTTGGTAGGCCCATAAATATTGAAAAGAAAGAAGCTTGATTGAAGTTGCACTGATTTGATCTTCAACCATTGCCACCAACGTGTGGCCCTCATAACCACCACTTCTACTACTGAATCTTTCCAAAGAGCTGCTAGGCCTCCAGAGGCTCCTTCAGCTCCTACTAAACTACATTTCCATGTTTGAAATTTCCTAGCGAACAAACTCACATCCTCTTCTTTGATTTTTGTTTCTTGTATGAGAAAAATGTCAGGCCTCACTTGATCAACACACCGCTTGATCAAGCGAATCTTGTCAGGTCAAAGCCTCAGAACCAGAGGCAGAGTAGGGTGCTATAGGCATCTTTTTGTTAACAAATCGTAAAAGGAGAAGATTCACAAGCGATAGACCATAAATCCAGAAGTTAATGTGTTTTTTTGTTTGCAAGAATATTCTTCAACAAAATGTTAATTAATTTATCAGATTATCAGTATAGCTGCTCCATGACATAAAAAATGGATATATAGTGTACAGGCATATTCCAATAAACAAGTATGAATTTTAGAAGAGTAAAGTTGTAAACTGACTCAATTTTTTAGTTCTCCAAACTTGTGCAACTCTAGATCATGTGACTTCAATATCAACTATAGCCTACAATGTTGAAGGTATCCTAATCAAGTTTCCAGGAAATTTCATGCACCACAAGGTTCCCTTAACATTATCATTTTATTTATTATTAGCATATTGTTTAAATGTCTTTGTACATTGTGTTATTATTTGTGCCAATGCATGATTGCCAATGTATATTCTTGCGTTATTGCAGTGAAATATAGAATTGCATAATTGAAAAAAGGATATTCAAATAAGAGGAAATTGATAATGAGTTGGCATCCACCTTACTTAGATCATTTCCCATGTAATCTAAGAAAATTGAAACTTCAATCTTTATGTAAATTTAGTGAAAAATATGTCTTATAACTGACTTAAAGTAGAATTTAGCAATGTTCTTTTTCCACCTGTTTCAATTATGATTCTCGATATTTTTTTATATTTTTGCCAATTTATAGGTTTTCTTTTAATTAATGGTATCTTGTCAAAATAACTCTGAGATGCAAAAAAAAAGCATCAAAAGTAGCTGAATACAACTATAATAACAATGTCTAATACTTAATATCCACGTTACCATAAACATGTAAAAATTGATGTTGCATGTTCTTTTTACCGTTTGGTCCATACAAGCTAGTTCCTTTTTATTAACCATTATTTGGGCCATATACGAAAAAATTGGGTAAAAATCGTTCAAATTGCGATTAATCCCGAGTCATTTGCCCTGCCAATTTAATCGGCTGAAAAATCGCGGACGATTTTTTTTTTTTAAAATCATGATTCTCGCAGGTTAAAAATCACGAGTTATATGTTAAAAATTGTGCAAAAAAAGCGAATCATTTTTCTTATTTTTTGGATGCAACCCTAAAACCGACGGGAAAAGTGAAATGCGGTTTTTTCAAGTTTTGATGACTGCATTTTTCATTCCTCCTAAACGCGTGAGTGACGGCTGCAATTTTTTTGTTTTTCCTAAATACGCCAGCGACGACTCCAACAACTGACGACATTCAGACTCCAGACGCAGAACAGCTGGAAACAGACTCCAGACTCCAGACACAGAATATCATGCAGAGAGAAAACACAATAATCAGTAATTGATGACATTACTGGCCAGCTCTTAAGTAGTGATTTCTTGTGCACTCAATTCCTCTTGCATCACTATGATCTATTACCATGGTGAAGAAATGCTGCCATTAACTGTTAATGTTTGCAAACATACTCTGAAAATCGTATAGTGAAATACAATCTTAGAGAGAAAAAAGAACCATTCCATGGACTCAACTTTTCTACAGCTTATAATCCTTGTGTCAAGGATGACCTTAGCTATTAAATGTAGACTTATAGGCCAAATCAAGGGGTACTTTGTTCTTGAAGAGATTCCTTGAAAGATTGAAACCTTTGAGGACCTTTGTTTTAAATTGTGTTCTATAAATTTAGAGTATATGTGTGTTTTTTTAGAATATTTTAAGAAATTATATATTTTCAAATGTTTGATAATTTTTCCGATTATTGCCGATTTTTAAAAAATTTTCGGCCAAAAGATTTATTGTCGATTAGGAGTTTTTCATCTTTGATTTGGGCCATGCATTAATTCTGCATGTACGGACGTGTCTGAATCATAGCAGCTTTTGTGCAAAATGGTTTTTGTATAATGAAATGAATAGGATTGTATATCTATGGAACTATACAACAATATTTAGTATTTGGACGAAAATGCATTTGCAAGTTGCAATATACCTGGTCCAATGCATGGCTAAGTTATTGTTTTCCTGTATGCAACTGCTACTCCAAAGAATAGTTTGACAACATTACTGCATCGCATTCCTGGATACTATAAAAAGGGTAATAAATTAGTTTGTGCATACCCTGAATAGAACTTAACAGATAGAACCAACAAATATGTTTTAGTATATTGTATGCCAACAAAGAATATCAGCTTTAGAAGGGCAAAATAATAATTCATCAAAGGTTAAAGGAGACTGATATATACCCTTCCAATCATAGTCATAAGAAACCGTACCATCAATTGTCTTAAAAGTCTAAGCAAAAAATATTTTTATGTCAGCAAAGAATATTAGATTTTGAAGGGCAAAATAATAATTCACCAAAGGTAGAAGGGCATTGATATATGAATCTCCAATTATAGTGATAAAGAGTAGTACCAGTGTACCATCAATTTCCTTAAAAGTCTAAGCAAAAAAATTATAGCAACATATATTTTTGCAAGAATCTTATAATGTCATGCATCAAAGTTTATTGTAAGATCACCTATTACACCTTAATGTGAAAAATTGATTAAAAATAGGCCCCTCAAGAAGGATATCTTTTGGCTATTTTATATATATTATTAAATATATGTATGCTAGTGTAGTCTGAAATATTTTTGTGTTCAGTTTTCTCAACACATGCAAAACTTGTTTAAGTCCATTTGCTAGATAATTTAAAGCTATGTTGTTGAAGTAAAAGTGGGAAAATATGTATGTAGAAACTATAACACCTGGTATTTCAAAGTTCTTTGTAAAGGTTAGTGTAAATGTTCAAAAGATTGAAGAAAAAAATAGTCTGGCACAAAGATCAAGCATCTTAGATGGTTGTTATGTAAAGCATTTATTGCTGTGAACAAAAAAAACCAAAACTTTTGCAAGAATCTCTGAAACTAAGTGCATAATTTTTGAGTTTGAAATCTCTATAAATTAAGAGAGCTTTCTTGTACAGATTAGTTGTGTTCTGATTGGAGTTGAAATGGAAATGAAGGTGTATGGATTGTCTGTCATTGGATTGAATCAAAGAATAGTTTAGGCACAAGTTTGTTGAATTTGCTAGGAAATACTTGGTCGATTAAATGGTGAAGCTGAAAACTTGGTTGAAGAAGGAAATTAATGATCTGTTGCATGGAGTTTTCTTTGCTGAGCTACTCGAGATAATTTTCAATTGGATCTCTGTGTCTAGTCAAAATCACTTTAGAAGATTTGATGAAAATTTTCATGGACTGAGCTACATAAAATTGAAGAAATTTAGGTATGGATCATTCCTTATACTGACGATGTTACAAGAGATAGGAATTCGACATCTACCTGATTCTTTTATGAAAAGGAAAGAGTAGATCCTTTAATTACATACCATTCTTATTTCTGTTCAAAGGCCACGAGTCTAAAGTATAAGAAAAAGATGGATAACTTTACAACTTAGTAGTATAAAAATTTGGAAGTGAATGGAGTTTAGCTAAACATGTTGGAACTGCAAACATAGATCACCTGGAGTTCTTGACGATGGGCTAAATTATGAATTAGCCAGCAAAACAATTGCTGATCCAAAGAAAGGGTGGACAGAATAGATCAAAGTTTCAAACTCCCTAATGCAGTAAGGTCGAGATACATTGTAGAATGTTTGAACAGACTTTAAGGTTCTTTTGTGCACAAAGGTGAGTATCTGAACACTTGATTAAAAAATGGTGCAAATTTACTTAGATTTGTTGGGTACTTCAGAATATAATTCTAATGATGAGGGATATATTGGAAGAATATCAGTTGATTCTGAAATGAAGATAGATTCATATCAATAATACGGAGTACATGCTTAATCTCTGAATTAGATCACTAAGGGTGTCAAAATCACCATTACTTAGAGTGCCAAAACCTTCATCACTAATAGTGCAAGTCATGGCAGAGAAAAATGAGGGCACAAACAGAGTCCAATGTGGTATAGGCAAAGGATATGCATTTCATATGGCTGAGGAAGAAGCAAGAAAGAAAAAGAAAATGGCTGAGACTACTCAACGGACAAAAGGAAAGCACACAATTGTAGAGGTTGAAGAAGAGTCAAGTCCAGATGATCTATGACTTAATTGAAAAAGAAGACCATAACAAGAACAAGAAAAGGCTTGACCTCCCCAACAACATATCATAGGAGACTAACAAGAAATACAATCACCTATTGTTGAAGAATCCACATAAACAAGTTTTTCTTGTTGGTTAGGAGTAACCACAGTTTGCCAACAGTATTCCGACAAAAGGATTTGAAAGGGGTGGAACATTTTCACAGCGAGAAGCCCAGGAACAAAGTCATAAGGATCCCACCGAATGAGATAAGTATCTGAATGGAGCTATTGAAGAGGTTGCTGCAGTAGCCAACCTAAATAAGGAGTGAGAAGGATTTACAAGGCAACTAAGCAAACAGGGTCTTGACATTTGCCAAATTAGGAATCTTTCACTCATGGACACAACTAACTTGTCTGAGGATAGACAAGCAACTAGTAAAGAGTAGTAATAGAGATATATAGAAGATAGATGTAAAATTAGAAGTAATGTTCATAGTTAACAAATGAGCACTGAGCGCATGTGCAGAGCAATGTAAATGAAGTTAATGTAAGGTTGAATAAAAGATATAGAGTATGCCTTGTGCTGATGATGTATAATATTAAGTTTAACTAGATCATGCTAAGTTGAAATGGATTCACACGGACAACTGTCTTTAACATACCAGTTATTGTGCAGTGACAATAAATATATAGAAATCCTCATGAAAAATAAAGGAACAATGGTTCTATGGGAATGCTGCACTTTGGATGAGCTCACAAGTTTCTTCCAGGCTTGAGGGATAGCTAAGTGTGGTGCCCCCACTTGCTTGGGGTTGATATCAGTCTGTGCAGGAAAAGAGGATGGCCATTTGATCGTCTGCACCAATAATTGAGCCCAACAAGATACCTTATGATATCTCTCTATTTTCCCTCATCCAAGCGTATGATTTGTTTTTAAAATTCCTATTTGAAGTTCAGTAACCTTTACTGTATGAAAACAAATTTCAGAATGAGGTTGCAGTGCATATTCATGGACAAGTGGTTTACTGATTGCTAGTTTTGGGGTTCTATTCACCCCTATCAATGAGGGCATGAAAAAGCAAGAGAAAAATAATTTCCTACACGTTTATAGTGTGGGCTCAGATATCTTATATATAATTGGTTCAATCTGCATATTCTTGGCTTCATATATGTTATCCATTCTCTTTCCATCATTAAATAATCTATTGTTTGCTCTTTTTTTTATAGATGTTTTTGTATGCTTTATGGTGATCTAGTACCTTGTTTATTAATGTTTATTAATTGGTAAAATAATTATTAGTAAAAATGCTGGCGGAGTCGCTTTGAGTTTTGACATGAATGTTGATGTTTAAAGGGATCTTTGCGAACTGAAAATCAAGAAGAGTCAACTGATTATTTTATTCCATATGGCGATTGGTTTGAGATTGTATCTTGTCCTCACTATTTGGCAGAGATTGTAAGTATCTGAAGTACTTTCTGCAACATTATCTTGTTTTTAGGGCAATATTTTACATCATAGAAAGCTTTAGCTAACGTCATTTATAGATAAGTTTACTTTCATTTATTTACTTCTCTTTCCTTGCAGGTTATATATGCCGGTGTTTTAATTGCAACTGGGGGTTTGGACCTCACAGTCTGGCTTCTCTTTGGATTTGTGGTACGATATCTCTATTTTCCACCTCTTTTTCCCTGTGCTATTCTTTAGAGTAGTTTGTTCTACTGGTCTTCTGTCATGTCCCCCATTTATAGCAGAAATAATTAATATAAATTTTGCCATATAATATGTTAAATCATGTTAAAATTATATTATACTATATTACATTGATATAAAATAAGATATCATATTATCAATTTACATTGAATGATGTTATTATGTTAGTAATGTACATTAATTCACATTTATATATTGAATAATGTTATTATATTAATAATATACATTGTATTAAAATGGTGTAACAATATATATATTAATAATATATATATTATATACATTAACAATATGGAATGATGTCATTTTATTAAAATATATATTATATTTGTTGACTGGTCCCCGATAGCCATTCCTCTAAAACGATGGCTTGATTAAATGGAGGATCCCGTCAGGTGTGAGGGTAGCGATCCTTCAAAAAGGGGTGCTACCAAATAGGATGCATCGTGGCTTTCCACCACGATGGGGGGTTAGGATAAATGCCTTCCCCCGAAGTCTGCCAGCAGGGATAAAGACGGGTAAGTTCAGTGTCAGGTACGTATAAGCATCAATCTCCTGAGTTAGCATTAGAGTATATATCAGCCAGTATGATATACTAATGGGGATTTGAAAATGGAGAACCCAATGAGGAGGGGTAGTGCCCCTCATGGGGGTTTGAGGGCAATGCCCCTAATGAGGTCAAGGGGCAGCACCCTTGTGAGGGTTTGGGGGCAACACCTCCAACAGGGTCGAGGGACAGCCAAGCCCAAGTTAAGGCTTCTGAAACCTTTACCACCAATGAAAATCGTGTTTTTTAACTGCATGCAAGCAAAAATAAATTATATGAATTTGGAGGAGTTTTTAATATAAAACTTGCAATTTCTTGCCTTTCCTTGAGAGCTTTATAGGAAAAAGTCGCTGAGATGTTTTTCAAAAACTTTTTTTTGGGCGAGTAACTCGCCTGGCATTTTGACTTGGGAGTACTCGCAAGTCAAAAGAGTTTTTGGGGAGTTTTTGAACAGAGCGATTACCAATTAGATGTCTTTTAGTCATGGTTGCAACTTATATTTGTTAGTAATGAAGTATGCTTTCTTTTTCTTGATATGATTGCAGGTTGCCAATCTCACTTTTGCAGCAGTTGAGACACACAAGTGGTACCTACATAAATTTGATAATTATCCACCCTCTAGGTGGTCCATCATTCCATTTGTATGTTAAAATTATTATGTACTTGTAATATAACGTGGTTTTATTTTGTTATTCATTTACTCATTGTGCAGTGCTTTTGGTAAATGTAATTTTGGAGGAATATTTAGCGTGTAATTATAATTTATAATATTTGTGATCAAGAATGTCTATGCCTCGAAAATTTGAGGATGCATATCAGTAATTGGAATTGCAATCAAATGATGTTTAGTTATTGGTATTTCTACACGAAATTTTGATGTTTCAAATATCTCTGCAGATTTTGGTTCAGGATTCTAATTATTTTCTGCTTTACTTATTTGAATTATATCTTAATTTTATCTTGCTTACACTTGGCTATAAAGTAAATATTGTTGAGATTAAGTTCCTAAATTTTCAAAAGATTATCATGAAGTAATGCATTGGACGTATTAAGGGCTGACAGGCATAACACATAACAGGAATGATGGTCTGCATTGTTCCAGTGCAAGATGTTTTACTCAATATTTTAGGAGGCACGAAAAGACAATGTTGTGTACCTAAAGATTATGTATATATATATGCTTTTGTATTTACAAGTTTATGTTGGTTGCAATACAAACTTCTTAAGTCTAACAGTGCAAGATGTTTTACTCAATATTTTAGGAGGCACGAAAAGACAATGTTGTGTACCTAAAGATTATGTATATATATATGCTTTTGTATTTACAAGTTTATGTTGGTTGCAATACAAACTTCTTAAGTCTAACAGTGCAAGATGTTTTACTCAATATTTTAGGAGGCACTCAAAGACAATGTTGTGTACCTAAAGATTATGTATATATATATGCTTTTGTATTTACAAGTTTAATGTTGGTTGCAATACAAACTTCTTAAGAGGTTTTAGACTTCGCTATCTAAAATGGTTCTAAAAAGTTTGTATTTAGATTTAATATTAAGTTGAGGTACCAGGTTTTTAGAGTTCATAAATTTTGCCATGTAAAAATGGTCCCTATTACGTGACAAGGCTTAGTTAGTGAGTTAAATGGGCGTTAGTTGTGTGCCTTGTGTTTTTTGGTTTTTGGGTACAAACAAGCGTTTCGCTCTGATATTATGTATATTTTTTTATTGTATTGGTAAGATTTTTTTTTGGAGAAAGACCGTTTATCCAATTTCTCTTAGACGTGCAGATGCTGTCTGATTCTTAGTTGTGGATGTGCCACCAATCTTAAGTTTTTTATGTTCTCATGCTACTATTGTATTTTGATTTATCATTTTTGCATTGTCAAAACATAAAAGTTACCTCAGAAGCATGAAAGAATGTAAAAGAATATTCATTGTCCATCAAGCAAATGAAAATATACAATGACAGAGTTCAATATGGGTTTCAATGAGTCATTATTGAACTTTTAATGGATTCCTTATCAACTTGTATAAAATTCAAGGCAAACTTCTGTTAAACTTGACATATTGATGTCAATTTGGAATTTTTTAAATAAAATATTTTATGAATTATAGATATTACAATTACCTACACATCAGATTGAACTATAAAAATAATTAATAAATAAATAAATATGTTCTTCCAAATACAAAATAAAGTGGACACATTACCTTCTAAAAATGATTTATGTTAAAATGGCCCAAATACAATTTTAACCCTTAAATATCTGCTAATATTATAATATTTACTTTTTAATTGTAAAAATGTTTGCAATATGTGTGATGCCTATGTGTGATGCCTATAATATTGCCTGAAACCTTAATATCATTTAAGTAAGAGACCATATAATCTACGTACATAAATAGGTACATTTTTAATGAAGAAACATTTCACGTACACACCAATGGATGTACTGGAATAGTGTAGTAGCATATTCTATTTTCATAAGATTTTTATGCTATTGTATTTGTATTTTGTGAAATTTTAAAGTTGGAAAGGTAATAAAATCTAAAAATAATAGAAGTTTAGTAATATTAATGTATAGAATTTATGATGAATTCTTGTTAAACTCAAAAGTATGGTGTAGTATATTGTGTAAATTTTTTGAAATAATTTCTAAATAACAAAGAATTGTTATGAAAATTTGTAAATTATTGTTTCTAATAGTCATTTAAATTTTTTAATGTATTTTAAAGTTTTCTTAACATCATTTGATTTAAAATATATTTTTCATTATTCATATTAAGAAATAATTTAAGTACTAAATTGAACCCTAGAAGGTAGAGTAGGTATGTTCTATTTTCTTTGAAATAGAATATATAATGGACATTTATTTCTATGCAAATGATAAAACTAGATACATTTCTTTATAATAATGTCTTATATATTAGTGTGGCTTTCTATTTTTCTACGTAAATACTATATTTGTGTATAACCTACTTAGAATTTTTTTTGAAACCATGTTAAGAAAGTACATATATGTTTTTATGCCATGTGAGAAATGCAAGAGAATCACTCAAGTGAGGTACACTTATATCTTATGCATGTGGTGGTGACTATATCTAGTAATTAAATGCTCTGAATCTTAATTCAATAGATGATAAATAATATAATAATACTATATTAGTAAGCTTATAAATAAGATACTAATAAAGATTGTCATAAAAATCCTCCTTACGCAATCCCTCACATTATGTGATAAGTAATTAAATGCTCTGAATCTTAATTCAATAGATGATAAATAATATAATAATACTATATTAGTAAGCTTATAAATAAGATACTAATAAAGATTGTCATAAAAATCCTCCTTACGCAATCCCTCACATTATGTGATAAGTAATTAAATGCTTTGAATCTTAATTCAATAGATGATAAATAATATAATAATACTATATTAGTAAGCTTAAAAATAAGATACTAATAAAGATTGCCATAAAAATCTTCCTTACACAATCCCTCACATTATGTGATTTTTAAAGGAAGCTCTAAACTATAAAATTCTAATCTTGCCTTAATAGAGATGTATTAACCATGTTACATAGTTAACTCCAATTTATTGGCTTGCTTCACATGATAGTATTGTATTTCAATAAGATCAAATTTCTTAACTATTGAAGGATTTCCTCTAAAATTGAATTTAACTCTCAATTTGGACAAATATCTTTTTAGAATATAGAATCACCTTCCATAGTAATTCCACAAAAGCTAATTAAATAAGCTATCACTAATCCAACAAGAAGAACCTCCCATTCTACTATATTGTTGGTTTTATAGCTCAAATCTTACCAAGCCCCTATCAAGAACTTGCCCCCAACATCTTGTAAAATGTACCCAACATAAATTAGGCTAAGGTTACCTCTAAAGGTAGCATTATAATTATATTTTCCTCTCTATCCATGACCTTCCATTTTTCATTTCTATTAACATTCTTATAGACTATTAACCCTCTAAAAAAATGCTCATAGTTTGTATTATGGCTATAATGGATGCTAATATCAATATTTTTAATTTCAAATTTGGACTAGCTATTAGGATTATTTAATTAAGAAACACAGATGCTCAACTTTTTTAGTAGCAATTTGTGGAATTGGTGGTCCCATGGATAATAAAATTTGTTGTTTGTTTTTTAGCAATCCTAGCCATCCCTTTTCCTAATAAGCAGTGTTTGCTTATTTTAAGCCTCCTAATAAGCAGTGTTTGCTTATTTTAAGCCCCCCCCCTTTTTTTTTTTTTTCAAGCTTATTATCAATTATTAAGCAGCAACCGTTCCATAAAAGTAGGAAAATATTCCAAATTTTCCTTTTCTCATAAATAAAAGATTGCATAGGAACACTTTCACTGTTTATTTTTATATAAAATAGCCTTAAACAATCACGTGAACATGGGATTACTCTTCTTTGTTAGTTTTATTCTTTTCCTACCATTTTAATTAATTAATTTTTTATTATTTAATGTTCTCAACTTTTTAATCCTTCATTTATTTATTTTTCCTTTTTTTGTTTCTCTTATAGTATTTTTTTTGTTTTGTAATTTATCTATTTTTAATATTTAATATTATATATTTTTAGCTTCATATTCTAGTCAATTTTTTTTGTTGTCTCTTCTTGTCTTGCTTTTGATTATCTTTTATTTACATTTATTTTATTGTTCCCCCTCTTAGAATTAATTTTCTATCTTTTATTTTTACTCACTTCATTTATTTTTAATTAAGTACACTTGTCTTTTATTTCCCCCTCTTGTGGTTTTGTCTTTTCCTCATTGTTTTGTTTAATTCATTTTCTTTTTATATTTATTTATTTTTTAGCATCTTGATGGTTTTTTCTTTTATTTTATTTTTACCTATTTTAGTTTACTCTTTATCTATTTCTTGTTAATTTCTTATAGTAGTTTATGTTTCTTCCTATTTATTATTTTATTTAACTTTTAAATATAAATTTATTTATTTTTTATTTTCAATTAGTTACTTTATTTCTTTTCTTTTAATCTCATATTTAGATATTTAATTTTATTCCGTTTGCTCTTTTTTATCTTTATCTTTTTCTTTTTGTCTTTAGGTTAATCTATTTCTTTTTCTTTTTCTCATTTTCCTTTTCTTGATGATGAATCATTGGATGTGATTTGAAATGTCAATCAACTAAAAATACATAGCTTACCTTAAAAAGTTGCATTCTAAACCATAAGTATTACACAAAATAATATTTAATATAGTTACTAATTTCATGTAGATAAAATCATTTGCCTATTATATTTTTGCTACAACTCAGTCTTTGTGCTCCCATTTTATCTAATCCTCTCTTGTCATAGTTGTTTTTTCCTATCTCACAATTGTTTCAAACTTAGAATTATTGGTGATGGTGTTGGATTGATAAGACAAAAGGAAAATAGGCTTTTTGGAAAAGATAAATGTTCACCTCCAATTATTAAGCTTAAAGAATATGCTTTTCTAATAAAACAAAATTCTTTTTTGGATTAAAATCAAAATAATCGTAAGTTATTAAAAAAACATCAGCATTGATGTCATAATTGAAGGGAAATTTTTTGTGTTGCATATCTAAAAACCAATGTAATGAATACCTACCTATACATGACTTTTTTTTACTATGTAATTTGACCGAAATTGGTCGTGCTATTAATGTATTACCAAGCTTGGTCTTGTCATTTTCAAACATGGAAAATCATTCTGATGTAAAAAATGTTTCATACTTTTATAGACATGCATTTGAATTAAAATTCACAGCCTTCCAAAATTTGATAGAGTATCTATTATCCCTACAAAATGACATACTAAGTCATAATAAGACATCATGCCCCATCATCCATACAATGGCATAAAAATTAACACAAATTAATGAAATTGCTACATTGATGCTTTGAATTCTATGGTAGAATGTGAATGATTCAGCTTCGAAAAGTACTTCATATCAACTTTATAATATCATTATCTTTGGTTACAACTACGGTGAAATTTCTTTAATTTATCGTTACTCATAGTTTTCTCTAACTATGTGTTGATATGGTTATCAATTTCATCCATGCCCTTCAAGACTAATTTTTTAACCCACTATTCAAAACACATTGTGTTTTTTAACCTGCAATTCACAATGTATCGAACCCTTATGTATTATAACTATGTATATCTAGTTCTGAATTTAAAAAGCAACAACACCATTGTTACTATAATTAGAAAAAAGGAATACACTTCTCCATAGTAGAGATTTCAAAAAATAATTTTTTTTGGTACCTTGTGAAGTGCAAGTCACAAATGAAAACATGTTTTTAAACCTACAATTTCTCACACCCAAACACAATGTCAACATACCATCATTGCAAGTGGGGGATACAATAAACAAATGATATCTAGGTGATGTGTAAGTAAAAAAGTGAACCTATTCTAATATTTTATTTGGTTTCTCACTTATCTAGATATTTTAAAATAACATTGGACAAATGTAGTTGATGGAGGTTGCAAAATAATGTTTTGAAGCCTGCAATTTCTTATACACAAACAATGTCATGAAATGTAAATGGAGATATGTATAATTATGGATGTCTTATAAGAAATAGGTGGAAAAACATGTCCTTGTTAACATGCACTTTGTGGAATATGATAACCTCCCTACTACACAATTGATATTGCAAATGCTTCTTCCTATAATGAATTGTAGCTTGAATACACACTGTTCTTTTTAAGTTGCACTTCACATTTCAGCTAATTGTTGTAAATATGAGTTATGTTGTCATTGATGTCAAACTTGCTATTTTGGATGACGTTCGGTCTAGATTATTAGACAACTTAGATAACCAGAGGACAACTAAGAGGGGGGGGAGGGGGGGTGAATCAGTTGTCACTGGATTACAAAACTTTAAGCATTCAAATCCTTATTACCGGAATGCATAAACCAAATACCAAAATAACTGATATAGCAATTAAACATAAACATAAATAACAGAATATTTACCATCCATCCAAAACACATGACACCAAGATTTGTACGTGGAAAACCCGGTAAAAGGAAAAACCAAAGTGGGAAGCCTACCCATAGTCAAATAATACTTCTGCAGTAAGTATGTGATTACAAAATGAGGGGCCTGCACATGCAGGAAGGCCAACAGCCTAGAGCACACTGCTCATCACAAAAGGAGCCTCACGACTACAAAATAAATCTAGACTACAATCTAGAATGTAGATTGAACTGCAAGTATAACATCTCCTATGCTTGAGTACAACTCCGGTTAAGCTCAATACCGGAGGCCTTAAACCTTTTCCACAAACCCAATTCAATTACCTATGATCGAACAAAACCTCTGCATATGATTACAACATTATTCGCACACATATAATCCTATAACCATAATCCCATATGCCCATCTACCCATGATCTACAAAGAGATCTTACATCATATTTATACCAACCCGATACCTAAACAATTAGGTTGGACACCTAAAAGATAATACAATAAATTCATAACATAAACCTATAATCCAATGATCAACCAAGTCGGCTTAGGCCGAAAACAATGTAAACCAATCATTAAATCCCGCCAGTAATGCATCAGGAACATCCTCCAACACGTTACATAAACTGGTCCATAACCTAGATAGCACTTGACCCAAAATAGGTTGCCATAAACCAAATCCAACACCACCGATCAACAAGAACATGAACAAGATAACCAACAACATCCCGAAAGCCATCTAGAAGCCACACCAACACCACTTATCACGTGCATCAAAAGATCTTCAACAAAGCTCTGCCGGTAAAACCCTTACTGATGACCAAAAGGCTTACTAGAATAAATGATAGTATCTGAGTCATCAAATCCTGAACCAATTGATCGTGATACACATCTAAATAACACGAATGACAGATCCAAATCAATTCCAAAAACCAAAGCATACCGGAGTATACCAGATCAATATCATAATCCAACCACTCTACTGGAACCAACCGGAAACTGGTAAACAACCAGAACAATCGGTGTTTCCATCAATGATAAAACATCAATGCAACACATAATCAATTCCTCCAAATTACCAACATAGATATGCTCTTGTACTATTGAAGGTTTCTCTATCTAGTGTTGATGTTGAGTTTGCAGTGTTGTTGAATTTGTGTTGGTGAAGTATCTTAGGAAAGTTACAGTTGTGGCAAGTTCAATATGCAAGAAAGAGTACTTAATGCTCTAGTTATAGAATGCTTTGCATTCCTCTGAATAGTGTAGGTTTTGTTATGTGGTTTTGAATCAGTGTTCCATGGGGATGCATCCCCCCCCCAAAAAAAAACCCACGTCCCCTGTAGGAGGACGTTTCCGAGACTCGGGGAATTGGGGGAAACATCTCCCCATAGCACCACCACTTCCGCCACCTCCACCAAATTTGGTGGAGATGTCGCTGGGTAACTTGCTATATGTCACATGCCATTACATACTAATTGTAACCTTTAGCTTTGTGAAAACTAGTTGGCCTTTCATGGGGCACTCACAAAAGATGTTATTTTATAAATTTTTCCTTGGAGATTTCAATTCATCTCTTTTTTTATATCAACATCACCCCCCACCATTGTTCCACCATCATCACCCCACTACTGTTCCTAAATTTTGGCCCTGGTCCCCACATCCCCCAGTCAGGATACTTTGTGAAACAATATTCTAAATATATTGTCTGTGCTCTGCGGATGTTGCATCATCTAGTTTCTTGGTTCATGGATTTTAGAAGTTTGTTTTTATTGCCATTTGATAGTGATGGCATCTGTCAGATTGGTCAAAAAAGTGCTTGGTGGCCTCTTTATACATGGAATCTTATGCTATAGTTTGGTGGACATGTTTATTTGGTTCGTGCAATATTTTAGTTCAATTATTTGGTGGTGTTTCTATTCCACAAGTTAGTTATGTTGGACTATGCGTGGTATGTTCAGTTGTGTTATGCTTTTCAGTGTGCCCAGTTGGTTTATCTTGTTTAGATCATAATTTTTGGTTTGGATATGCATTGGAGGTTGAGTTAAAATATTGTTGTGGGTTTCATTGTGGTGTGTGGAGATCCATGTTAAGTAATTTGCTGGAAAATATTTTTGGCCGACTAGTTACTTAGTTTCTATTTCTTACCTACACGTTACGTTTGGTGCCAACTTTGGAGGATGTGTTGGTGCGTGCGATACTTTGGATTCAACTTAGAAGGATGTGTTATGAAGGATTTGGGTCCCCTCTTTCTCCTACAGTGGATCATATTAGGTATATTTGGTCAGGGTGGATTATCTTATGCAAGATTATATACTTTGTCTGTGGTTGGCCCTCAACTAGGTTTTTGATGATCTAACTTGTATTTAAGGAGTGTAGATGTATGATTTGTGTAGAAAAAGGTATGTGAATTGATGTGAAGTGAATGTGAATGATGTGCAAGAAGATTTGATATTGCCGATGTGCAAAAGTTTGTTTGTGAAGAGTTTTGATGGTGATATATTTAGTGTGATATTTTTCTAAGACACTGGTTGATGTTAGATATGTTTGCCATGATATTTATCACTTCACATGAAGGTTCAAGGAAAATGTTATGATCAAGAGATTCTTCTCATATCAGTTTTGCTATTCTTTCTGTTGGCAAAAGATAGTGGGTCTCTTGGTAGCTCTTTGTATCTTGCCCTGAAGCAGCGAGCCTTAGTTGTGCAAGTCTATGTATCTTGCCCTAAGGTAGTGCACCTTAGTCTTGCAAGTCCATCGGTGCATGATTCTCCTTGGAAGTGAGCCTAAAACTTTGTAATCATATTTATTTATATTGTGAATATTATTCTCACCACATTGTTTTCCCTGTTGGGTTTTCCATGCAAATTTGGTGTTCATGTGTTGATAATTAATGTTTTTAAGTTTTGTTGTAGAATGATTAAATATTGCTTAAAATTTGATAGATCAGGTTTTTAGAGATCCAAACTGATTCATCCCCCTCTGAGTCCTGCCGTGGGTTCAACACTATCCCCTTTGGTTTTTAATTGTGTATATCTAGGTTTGCATTTCAAATGGTAGCACTTTTTTTTCAATTATTGGGAAAAGGGAATTATATAATTATCCATGGTGTAAGTTACAAAAGAAGATGTATTTTTGGTACCTTGTGAAGAGCGTGTTAAAAACATGATAGGTTTTGAAACCTACAATTTCTCATTTCCAAAAATACTTTTGTTTTTTGAAATGTAGACATATATATGTATATGGTGCAGGAGAACCTTCACAATTTTGGCTTGTTTGATCCTGATGGGATTAAGAATTGAATAAAGGACTATTGTAAGAGTCCAAGTGTGTGTTTTAGGTTTCATTATGGTTTAGGTTTATCTTAGAGATTTTTAGATAGTTTTTCTCAAGTTTTCTTTCCAGTCTTGGCCCATAGTGCCTTGTAAGCCAAAAATGGCATTATAGTGAAAATGTGTTAAAAACCTTGTAACAAGCCTAGAAAGGAATTGGAGTAGGTGTATTTATTGATTTGACACCATCTCAAATGATTAGGTGGAAGATATTTGTCTTGTAGGTCAAAAAAGCACTAAGAGTCAAAAATTGCTAAGGTTGTCAAGCAACATTTTGACAAAAAGTGAGAAAAGTTGTAAAATCACTCTACAAGGTAGTTATGGATGCCATAATGGTTGAAATGGTTTGAGTGTGCCTATATAAGGATACTTCAAACATTGTAAATATGTTGGGCTTTGTATTGGCAAGAGGAAGTTATTAAATATGACTGTTTTTCATGCTTTTTAAGCTTAATATGTTGTAACAGTCCGTACAGAGGACTATTTCCATACTGTTCTTTCATGGGAGTTTGTGTCATGGTTTTATGAAGGTTTTTCATTCTTTGTGTTAGGGTGTTTACTTTGTTTTGGTTTATCAAAAAAAATCTTTTAGTTTTTGCCAGTTCGCTGCCCTGAACTGGGGTTTTGAAGAAAATGGGTTGAAACACTTGGTCTCCATGGGTAACCAAGCAAAAATGAACCTTGGAGACCAATTTGGACCTTTGTACATATTGTATTTTAAGTTTTTTCTGTCAGTTGTGATGGAAAAGATGAGTTTGAGCACTTATTAGGCAAGTTGTCTAACTTGGCTAGTATTCTTCCTTTATGCTCAAAATTTGGATTCTAAGCATCAAGAGTTGAAATAAACATGGAAAGAGGTCTGCACCTATCCTAGAAGCTCTTTGAAGGGATTGGATCTCCAAAACAAATCCATTTTGCATTGTAAAGTGCCACTGTTTGGTGTAGGACAAGACACTCCCTGTTTTGGGAAATATAATGGTTTTTGTTACAAAATTTGCTCTATGAATGCTTTTTGTATTGGCAAATGATTCTTGATGTTTTAGAAGAGTTGAAAAATTGTTTGGTAGCATCTATTTTCAATGGTGATGTTCTAGGTGTACTCCTAATCAGCTGTTATGTAGGGACAACTGTGAAAAATTAGAAAAAACAATGATTTGACAGTGTATTTTGCTCATTTAGAGTTTGTTTGTCAAGTGTTTGGCATAATGCTTGTGTGATAGTGGTAGAGGAGGCATTAAATTGTTGTGGTAGAGGTTTCCTAGTAGGGTGGAAGCTTGATACAAGATAGAGAAGTGATTTCCAAGGCATCATGGTTCAAAACCCTCCAAAACCCTACTTTTATGGCTATAAATGTGGATAGTCATTATTTGACCATCTCAAGTCTTGAAACTTGAAAAATCTATGAGCTAGGACCTTAAATAGACCATCCCAATCAAGATCCATGGTTTCTTTTGCCATCGTTGGACAGTATGAACAAATTTCACCTAAATTAGGCCTACTCGGCTAGTAGCCCTTTCTAGCCCTATTTTTGCAAAAAGTGTGAACCCGATTTGTGCAGGGTTGAATGGTCTTGAAGAACCATTGGAATCCATTTGAAAACACTCAAGGAAAAATCCTAACACCTCAGTATGATAAGAGTTTCTATATTTGGGGTTTGGACCTATAGTAAGGGTTTGAGTAAGTGTTGAGAAAGTGAGCTTGAACAAATGATAGGAAGAGCTCAAGGAGGAAGTTTAGGGTTGAGTGAAGCTTGTGAACATTGAGAGTGGGCCTTATCAAGAAAACCAAAACCTTTCCTCTCTCATTTAAAGGAGTCTCTTAACAAGAAGATTATAGTTAGCTTTAATTGGTCCTCTTGTGGGGTTTCATTATGGTTTAGGTTTATCTTAGAGTTGTTTAGATAGTTTTTCTCAAGTTTTCTAGTCTTGGCCCATAGTGCCTTGTAAGCAAAAAATGGCATTATAGTGAAAATGTGTTAAAAAACTTGTAACAAGCCAAGAAAGGAATTGGAGTAGGTGTATTTATTTATTTGACACCATTTCAAATGGTTAGGTGGAAGATATTTGTCTTGTAGGGCAAAAATGCACTAAGAGTAAAAAATTGCCAATGTTGTCAAGCAACATTTTGACAAAAAGTGATAAAAGTTGTAAAATCACTCTACAAGGTAGTTATGGATGCCAGAATGGTTGAAATGGTTTGAGTGTGCCTATATAAGGACACTTCAAACATCGTACATAGGTTGGGCTTTGTATTGGCAAGAGGAAGTTATTAAATATGACTGTTTTTCATGCTTTTTAAGCTTAATATGCTGTAACAGTCCGTACATAACACTATTTCCGTATTGTTATTTCCTAGGAGTTTGTCTCATGGTTTTATGAAGGTTTTTCATTCTTTGTGTTAGGGTTTTTACTATATTTTGGTTTATCAAAAAAAATCTTTTAGTTTTTGCCAGTTCGCTACCCTGAACTGGGGTTTTGAAGAAAATGGGTTGAAACACTTGGTATCCATGGATAACCAAGAAAAAATGAACCTTGGAGACAAATTTGGACCTTTGTACATATTGTATTTTAAGTTTTTGCTGTTAGTTGTGATGGAAAAGATGAGTTTGAGCACTTATTAGGCAAGTTGTCTAACTTGGCTAGTATTCTTCCTTTATGCTCAAAATTTGGATTCTAAGCATCAAGTGTTGAAATAAACATGGGCACAGGTCTGCAACTGTCCTAGAAGATCTTTGAAGGGATTGGATCTCCAAAAAAAATCCATTTTACATTGTAAAGTGCCACTGTTTGGTGTAGGACAACGAACTCCCTATTTTGGGAAATATAATGGTTTTTGTTACAAAATTTGTTCTATGAATGCTTTTTGTATTGGAAAATGATTCTTGATGTTGTAGAAGAGTTTAAAAATTGTTTGGTAGCATCTATTTTCAATGGTGGTGTTCTAGGTGTACTCCTAATTAGCTGTTATGTAGGGACAACTGTGAAAAATCAGAAAAAATAGTGATTTGATAGTGTATTTTGCTCATTTAGAGTTTGTTTGTCAAGTGTTTGGCATAATGATTATGTGATAGTGGTAGGGGAGGCATTTAATTGTTGTGGCAGAGGTTTCCTAGCAGTGTGGAAGCTTGATACAAGATAGAGAAGTGATTTCCAAGGCATCATGGTTCAAAACCCTCCAAAACCCTACTTTTATGGCTATAAACATGGACAGTCATTATTTGACCATCTAAAGGCTTAAAACTTGAAAAATCTATGAGCTAGGACCTTAAATAGACCTTCCCAATCAAGATCCATGGTTTCTTTTGCCATCATTGGAGAGTATGAACAATTTCACCTAAATTAGGCCTACTCGGCTAGTAGGCCTTTCTAGCCCTGTTTTTGCAAAAAGTGTGAACCTGATTTGTGCAAGGTTGAATGGTCTTGAAGAACCATTGGAATCCATTTGAAAACACTCAAGGAAACCTACTAACACCTTAGTATGATCAGAGTTTCTATATTTAGGGTTTGGACCTATAGTAAGGGTTTGAGTAAGTGTTGAGCAAGTGAGCTTGAACAAATGATAGGAAGAGCTCAAGGAGGAAGTTTTGGGTTGAGTGAAGCCTGTGAACATTGAGAGTGGGACTTATCAAGAAAACCAAAACCTTTCCTCTCTCATTTAAAGGAGTCTCTTAACAAGAAGATTATACTTAGCTTTAATTGGTCCTCTTGTGGGGTTCTCCCTATCAGTATAGTTATGAATTTATTATAATAGATTGGAGGCATGGAAAAATGTTGTGTTTTTAACAATCAATTCATGGCATAGGATAGCCTTCACAATACACACTGCGAGGTATAAGAAATTACAAGCTGTAAAACACAATGCATTTTTAGCTTGCACATTCGAATGTTCAAAAACACATTATATTTTTGAATCAGCATTACAATTCATTTAGACTCAATCTACAAGACATCAATAAGTGTATGTCACCACATAGAATAAAATACCTTTGAAGGAGAGATTAATTAAATAACAACCCAAACTATTAGGAACACATGACATAAACTTGAAAAATAAAAAGAAAATAGAAAATTATAAAAAACACTGCGCAAAAAACCCAAGTAGGATAGCAAACTTGCATTGTATCTTCTAAATGTCTATAATAGGGTCTCTAGTTTGTGAGAATTGTTTGACAAAAAAAATAGGGAAACCTAAGTTAACAATAAAGACATGTCCATTATATTTTTCTTAACATGTAAACATGCCTCTATATAAAAAAGAAACAATCACTCAAAATATTTGGCAACACCTATTCTCCCCACAAAATGACATGCTAAGATGTCTTATGATGAATTATATTTTTATTTTATATGTATATAAGATGTTGCTTCATTTAAGCATAAGTGACTTGGACATACCTTCATAATGATATATGAACCACAACATCCATTTGTCTATTCTCTCATCTAATTCTAGGTCATCATCATGCCATCATATGGGGCACGAGGAATGATGTCTTATTGTGACTTAGAATAAAGCTATTTTGTAGGGGAAACAACTATTGCTGGACTTTTGTTGTTTCCCTTGGTGCATTCATCAATGAAAAGAACAAGAGGTTACTAAATGCAACAGGGTTGGTGAGTTCCAATGTGCCCCAACTTATATCATGATATATATGGTATGATGTCTTGAGCAATAAATTTCGTAGGTTTATAAGCTAATGTGTTTTGAACATTGAAATTTTTTATACTAGGCAGTGTGTGTAGTGTGAACTGCATACTATAAGTGCCATATCAAGTGCATTTAAAAAAAAATATAGCATGTTTTGAACCTACTATTTGTTAAAGGAAAATCTTATCTATACATATGCACATATCCATTTCATGCCAATAGTTTCGTATAAAAAATTATAGGTGTTGGGTACATTGTGAAGTGCAGGTTAAAAACTATAGTATGTTTTGAATGCAATTTGTTATAGCAAGTAATGTGTGTGGTAGCAAGTAGTGTGTGTAGTATCAATTGTGTAATGTGAAGGTTACTGTATGTCACAATGTGCATGTTAAAAAATATAACATGTTTTTACACCTCTTATTTTTTATAATACATTCATATCTATACATATCTACATATGTATTTCAAATAACAACATTTCATGATAGTGTGTTTGGGTATGTAAAATTGTAAGTTTCAAAATACACATTGTTTTGCAACATGGACTTCATTTGTCCAATTTTATTTTATAACCCTATCCAAGTGAGAAAGCACAAAAACGAAGAATTGGTTACCTTTTATACTCACCCCTCACATGAATGCTAGTTTTTACTTTATCCTCTGCTTGTAACTCCTCCTTGTAGACTACACCCTTTACCTTTGAACAAGAGAAAACAAAAATTGTTGGCAAACTTAGTCTCATAATACAATATACTAGAAAATAATGATACTAGTAGTATATTTGTTCAAAATACATATATGGTGCAAAATACTGTAGTTATATCCAATGGGAACTCATTCATTTCCCATCTTCATCTGATTTCATTAGTGTGTCCCATTAGTTCAACCCCTCATCTTGATGGTTTCAACCTTATAATGATATGCATTATTTTGTATGATGTCATGTATATTCTGATGTCTTATACATGATGTTTTGTAGAGGATAATAGGCATGTGTGATTATGATATCTTATTGTAGCATGTAAATTGTATCCCTATACAATTTTCTCCTCACCTAGGCCTTGCCTTTATGTTCCAGCATTTAGTGCTTCCTACCTACTTTGATGTTACTCACACCATCTTGAAATCTACATTTTCAACTCTTTCTCTAGCTCATGTTCAAGTTTGAGTCCTGATTGATAGGATCAATATGCCTTGGGTGCATTATTCCTCCCAAAATGGGCCCAAATTTGGACCCCTTAATGGTCACTTCTTGTGGGCAAGAAATATGGTCTTGTGTCGACCTGCTCTATAAATTCAAATAATTATGGCACAATTAGGTATAAAAAGAATACTACCCCATCATTTAGGATCTCTCAATTACAAGTTCACAAGATCAATTCTAAAATTTGAATGAGCAAGAAATTAAGCATTCATCAAGGATTGAAGGAGAGGTCAAGTGAAGTTCAAGCATTCAAGATGGCATCCACGATCAACATTCTATGAAGATATTTTGTATGACATCCTAAACCCTTATAGGAGGATTCAAGCAATCTTTATCAAGGTATCAAGTTCAATTGCAAGAATTTTTTCAGGTCTAGCCTTTCCCTCAAAGGGATAGCATTCTTCTTCAATTCAATTTCATTTCTAAGTTCTAGTGTTATTTGAATTTCAAGGTTATTTCTTAAATTGGGGTTGTGTAGGAAATTGACTCATGAGCCATGAGTGAAGAATTGGACAAAGCAAACGACAACAATTAGACCCAACTTTTAAAGGTGAGAGAAGTGGAGGACTAGGTCACCCCACACACTACCTAGTCTCAGGAATTTCTAACAAGATTCCAATAGGAGATTTTGTGCATCGTTTTGATCTAGAAAATATTTAATTTGTCTACATTTGACACTTACAGAATCGCGCCACCCCACACTTCCTGGTCTTGGCAATTTGGCTCGGATTTTTAGTCATAGAATCTACTCTATTTTCCATCAATGGATTTAACTTTATAGATCTCCGTGAAATCTAGCACTTGTTGTTACTGTTATTTTATGGCAATTTCTTTTTGTTTTTTTATAGATCTAGCATTGCAATTCAAACCTAATTAAAATACGATTTCAACTCAAACAAGGAGGATTAATTTGATCTATATTTAGATCTTTTAGGGTTGGATCAATCAAATTCAATCTCCTCCTTAATGTGAGATGGCCCCATGAAATTAGTGTCTTTATTAGTCTAATTTGTGTAGTCCTAATTTCACCACCTCACATTTTAGTCAAATCGACAATGTACTTGCATTAATTCTTATTTCTTTTTCTTAGATCTAATTTGTATGTGAGTGTTGGTACTTCCTCTAATCCCACACATGACACACATAATATCATGGAGACCCATTCACCTCATAATTCTCATGATGATTATGAATCTCCTACTTGAGTAACTTTTGATCAATTAGGAGAACTTGACCAAAAGTTGGATGATCTCCAAAATTATATGAGTCACTCGAATAGTGAGGATATCCCCTTAATTGAAGGATCAAGGAGAATAATTCAAAATGATGCACATGGTGTGGAAGTGTTGTGTGATATTTCTCATATTGTTGATACTAATATGGTGCCTATAAAAAGTTGTGCCAAAGTTCTTGGTTATTCTAATCCTACTATTCAAGTTGAGTGCTCTATTCCTATGCCTACATCCTTACCTAGTGTTACTACATATACATATTCTAGCATGACTACCTTGTTGGGATAATGTGCAAATATGTATTTGAGTGATGTGTTGTCATTGTTGTCAACATATTCCTCTCTGTGTTCCAGTGTTGCAATCAGATTAAGTAGTCTGGTTTGGCCAGTGTGTTGCTGTTGATTTGTTACGGATTAAAGGGTTTTGAGATAAGTATCTCTAGTTTATTCAACTATAGTTTTTCTGGTCCGCATGAAGATTTGACCGAGTTATGAGATCCGGTATTGCGATTAGTTTTTCAGTTGTTCAGTGTTCTGGATTTCGCTCCGAATTTCTTCACACTGTAATATCTTGGTTTGTGGATTCAACAAAGTGTTTGGGATGTTTTGGTGTGTCCTCAATTCAAATGGTTCATGATTTGGAGGTCCACAAGTGTATCTTTCAGCTTGACTAGCTTGACTGTCAGTTTAGATAGTTTTCTTGAAGTTCAATATCATGATGATGAAGATTATAGTAAGTGGTGATGTTGCAGTTGTTTGTGTGGTAATTTATGATGCTTATGGATGTTTCTATATCATGTCCTATCCATTTTGTTGGTACACATTGATTGTTGTGTGCGTTATTGATGATTTTCCTTGATCTAGTGTCGTTCTTCATGTTCTTGGCCGATATGATGATTGTAGCGTGTTGCAGATGTTTGAGGCATAATTCTTGGAGGTGTTTCATGTTCGAGGTGGTGATTTAGGTCCATACTATGTCTTAGCCGACATTATTTTGGTCCGCATGTAATATTATAGCGTGTGTTGTTATATTTTGTAATTTTTGATGTGGGTTGAGTTGACCTTGAAAGATAGGTTGATGAGATGTATAAATTAATATAATATCATGTTGCAGATGTATTTGTGAGTGTGTGTGATGTGAGAATAATGCTTTAGTCTTTCAGTAGTAGAGAAGAAGTGTGAAGAAGTGTGAAAGAGCAGTATATGTGCCTACCTAGAACTATAACCAGGCATGAGGAGATGCTATTCTATCAGTTCATGATTTTTTGGATGTAATTCAAATATTTTTTTAAGACAACGCTTATTGTTATTGTTTTTGAGCAGTGAGCTCTAGGAAGTGTGCCTAAATGCATGCACATTCCCCATTGTAATATTTCATATAATTCTAATAGGGTATCATCATATTGTGGGTAGGTTTCCATTGTGGTTATTCCCTTGACTGGGTTTTCCACATCAAAAATCTTGGTGTTATGTGTGTTATTAATGTGGTGTTGATTTATGCTTTCATTGCTATTTATTAGATCTAAAATATAGTTTGAGTTAAGTAAAGTTTTTGAGAAAACTTATTACCCCCTCTAAGTTTTCCGCCTTGTTGCCAACAATTGGTATCAAAGCTAGTTCCTCCAAAAGAAGCTTGACTGGTTGAGGTGATATGGGATGACAACCTATGCTTACAAGAAGGATAGTTCGAGATTCGATGGAATGAACTAATCTCTTTGGAAAAACCAGATAGAGTGTCACTTGAGATGCATCGATGAAGATTATTGGAAGATTACTAAGAGTGTGTATAATGTTCCTCTGAATGTTCCTACAAATCCAGATGAGATAAAGGAAGCTGAATACAATATTATGGAGGAGGAAGCATTGGTGAGTGCCTTGACCGATTCTGAGATAACTAATGTTATAGTTTTGTAGAGCACTCATGATATTTGGAAGAAGCTAGAGACTTTGTATGAAGGTGATAGCCATGTGAAAGTTGCTAAGTGGCAGAGCCTAAATGGAAAGTATGAGATGCTAAGAATGGACGAAGATGAGAGTATTACCTCCTTTATGCAGAAAGTGAATGAGCTTGTGCTGAATATCAGATGTGATGGTGGAGTGTTGGAAGAATCAAAGATTGTAGCTAAAGTGCTGAGATCCTTGCCTTCTTCTTACAAACATAAAGCTACTGCTATTGAGGAGATCTGGACTATGACTGATGTCACTAGAGACATGCTCATTGGCAAGCTTGCTACCTTTGAGTTGAGTGAATTTGGTGAATCTCTTCCTATGTCAGAATCCACATTCAAAGCTATTGTTTTCAGAAAGAAAAAATATGATCTGGGAGAAAGTTATACAAGGGTGTCCATATATGAGAAGGAGATGAGAGAACTTGAAGAAGAATAAAAAGAACTTGAGGAGCTTGAAGCACTTATTTCCAGCAGATTGCCTAAAGGAGATGATAAGTATGAAGGTAAATTATCTCTTAAATGCCTTTCATGTAACAAGATAGGAAATTTTGCTTCAAGGTGTCTAGAAAGAGTTCCTAAGAAGCCATTTAAGCCATACAAGCCTAAATATTAGAAGAAATGTTATTATGCTAATAATGAAGGTGTGACAGATGATGAATCTGATAAGGGAAATTCAAGAGATAAATGGGTGTTTATTTCTATCAAGGAAGATGATCCAATACCTCCTGATTCTACTAGCTACATTAATGAGGACAAAGCATTGGCCACTAAAGTTGAAGAGAAAGATGAATGGGTTATTGAGAGTGGGTGCTCTCATCACATGATAGGCGATAAGAGTAAGTTTGTGAGTATGGAAAAGTATGATGGTGGTGTAGTAAGATTTGGTGATGACAAATTTGGTATAATCCATGGTAGAGGTTCCATTTCTCTTCACGGTAAGCACAATATTGATGATGGTCTTAAACATAATCTTTTGAGTGTTGGATAGATGGTTGATGAGGGATATGATTTACAATTCAAGAATGGCAAGTGTAAAATTCTAAGTGGTTTCGGAATTGAGATTGCATCAGGGACAAAGACTAAAGGTAATATCTTTCACTTAAATTTTGGTGGTGCAAGTTGTTTGATTGCTTAGATTGATGAAAGTTGGTTATGGCATAGAAGGATGTATCTTTTTAATTTTGATTACATGGTTAAGATAAGTTCTGCTCAAGCAGTAAGAGATCTTCCTAACTAGGTAAAGCTTACTAATCCGGTATGTAAGGAATGTCAATTGGGGAAGCAATCAAGAGTTACTTTCAAAAGCAAACAATATTGTTATAATGGACAATTGGATCTTTGTGCATATTGATTTGTGTGGTCCTTCTAGAGTGTGAAGCTTGAAGGGAGACAAGTATTTAATGTTGTTGATTGATGACCATTCAAGGATGATGTGGGTTACTTTCTTAAAGGAGAAAACTAAAGCATTAGAGAAGTTCAAGATTTTCAAAGCTATGGTTGAGACTGAGAATGGACTGAATCTAAGGTGTTTGAGATTAGACAGAGGTGGTGAATTCACTTCCATTGAGTTTAATACATTTTATGAAGAGCATGGAGTAAAGAGATAGTTATCTACACCTAGAACCCCTCAACAAAATGGTATTGTGGAAAGGAAGAATAAGACAATTTAGGAAGCTACTAGAACCATGATGATTGAATTAAATGTTTCGTATATCTAGTGGAGAGAAGTTGTGAGTACTACTCTATATTCTCTTAACCAAGTGCATACTAAAGGTGATACCGATAAGAATCCTTATGAGTTACGGTTTGGTCATGTTCCTACAATTATATATTTCAAAATTTTTGGAATTAAATGTTATATCAAAATAGATGAAGATTTAGGGAAGTTTGATGCTAGATGTGATGAATGATCTTTCTTGGTTATTCTACTAAGAGAAAGGCCTACCAGATTGAAGAATAATTGAACCAGATTGAAAAGAATAATAGATGGATTCTTGTTTCGAGATCTAAGGATAAAAATGCGATTGTCACTAAATGGGTCTTCCAAAACAAATTGAATGAGAAAGGTGAAGTGGTTAGGAGCAAAGCTAGACTTGTTTGTAAGGGATATTCTTAGATGGAAGGAATTGACTTTGAGGAGACTTTTTCTCCATTGGCAAGAATTGAAGCTGTTAGATTTATTTCTTTCTTATGTTGCTTACAAAGATTTTAAATTTTATCAGATGGATGTCAAGTCAGCCTTTCTTAATGGTGAGTTGGAAGAACAAGTTTATAGTGAGCAACCAGATGAATTGCAGTTCATAGATCAAGAAGATATGGTTTTTAGATTGAAGAAAGCATTGTATGGACTGAAGAAAGCCCCCCAGAGATTGGATAAGTATTTGATGAAGCTTGAATTCAATAAAGGTACTGCTGATAGTAATCTATATTTTAAGATTGATCATGATAACATTTTAATTGTTGAAGTATTTATTGATGATATTATTTTTGGTGGAGATGATAGTTTGTGCAAAAAGTTTGCCGATGACATGCATAATGAGTTTGAAATGTCTATGATTGGTGAGATGAAATTATTTTTGGGATTTCAAATTACACAGTTAGATAAACATATTTTTATATCTCAGTCCAAATATGTGAAGGAATTATTGAAGAAGTTTGGTTTGGATGATTCAAATCCAATTGGTACTCCTATCATGACAAGATGTAAGTTGACAAAGGATGACGATTCTCTAAAAGAAAATCAGACTAGATACATATCTATGATTGGTGGATTTCTTTATTTGACTCATACTCGACTAGATATTATGAATGCTATTTGTCTTGTTGCTAGATTTCAAGCCGATCCTAGGGAATCTCATGTTGTTGCTGCGAAGAGAATTTTTCAGATATTTGAAAGGGACAGTTGATTTTGGTTTGTGGTATCCTAAAGATGATGATTTTACTTTGAGTGCTTTTACTGATGCTAATTGGGGAGGTGTGGATGACCGAAAGAGTACTAGTGGTGGTGCATTTTTCTTGGGAAAGAAATTGGTTTCTTGGATGAGTAAGAAGCATAATGCTATTTCTTTGTCTACTGCAGAGGATGAATACATTGTTACTGCTAGCAATTGTACTCAGGTAATATGGATGAAACAAATGTTAAAGGATATTAGAGTTGTTTATGATGAATGTATTGCTATATACTATGATAATTCAAGTGCTATCAACATTTGTAAGAATTCAGTGTTGCATTCATAGAATAAGCATATACCAATAAAGTTTCATTTCTTGAGAGAGAAGGTGAATGAGAAGGAAGTCATATTGAAGTATGTATCTTCAAAGGAAAAAATTGCAGATATCTTTACGAATCCTTTTCCTAAAGATACTTTTGAGTATCTCAGTGAGAAGCTAGGGGTGATTGCCCCTCCAGATAAGAACTAAGATGCATTGAGCTGCACCAGTCCGGTGAATTTCACAATCTTATCTTGTGATCCAGATTGATGAATGGTGGCAGCTACTCAGGGGGAGTAGTTAGTGTTGTGATTAAAATGTTGTTTGGTGAGTTTTATGGTTTGAAAATATGTCTTTCTGCAATGATGTCAAAGGAGGAGAGAATCATGTGAAAAACTATCATATCATATGCTTGATCTATGGGGGAGATTGTTGATTGTTGAGAGTTATTATTTTCTTTGTCATTGATTGTTTTTTACATCATATCTTGCCATCAATTCCAAAGGGGGATATTATTGGGATAATGTGCAAATATGTGTTTGAGTGATGTGTTGTCATTTCTGTCAACATATTCCTCTCTATGTTCCAGTGTTGTAGTCAGATTAAGTAAGTTGGTTTGGCCAGTGTGTTGTTGTTGAGTTGTTGTGGATTAAAGGAATTTTAGATAAGTATCTCTAGTTGATTTAACTATAGTTTGGGTGGTCCACATGGAGATTTGATTGACTTATGAGATCTAGTGTTGCAATTGGTTTTTCAGCTATTCGATGTTGATCAGTGTTTTGGATTTTGCTCCGAATGGTTTTGCATTGCAATATCTTGGTTTGCAGATTTGGCAGTGTGTTTGGGATGTTCTGGTGTGTCCTCAATTTATATGGTTCATGATTTGGAGGTCCACAAGTGTATCTTTTAGTTTGACAGTCAATTCAGTTAGTGTTCTTCAAGTTTGTATAATGATGATGAAGATTCTAGTAAGTTGTGATGTTGTGGTTGTTTATGTGGTAATTCATGATGCTTATGGATATTTATAAATCGTGTCTTATTAGTCTTTTTAGTTCGTATTGATTGTTGTGCACTCTATTGATGATTTTCCTTGATCCGGTGGTGTTCTTAATGTTCTTGGTTGACATGATGATTGTAGCGAGTTGCGGATGTTCGAGGCATAATTCTGGGAGGTGTTTAATGTTTGAGGTGGTGATTTAGGTCCATTCTATGTCTTAGCTAACATTGTTTTGGTCCGCATGTAATATTGTAGCGAGTGTGGTTATATTTTGTAATTTGTGATGTGGGTTGAGCTGACCTTGAAAGATAGGTTGATGAGATGTATAAATTAATGTAATATGATGTTGCAGATGTATCTGCGAGTGTGTGTGATGTGCGAGTAATTCGTTGATCTTTCGGTAGCAGAGAAGAAGTGAGAAGAAGTGTGAAGAAGTGTGAAAGAGAAGTATATGTGCCTAACTGGAACTGTAACCAGAAATGAGGAGATTCTATTCTATCAGTTCATGATTTTCTGGATGTAATCTGAATCTTTTTGTAAGACAGTGAGTCTTCCCCAGGGTTGTAGCCCTTATTGTTATTGTTTTTGAGCAGTGAGCTCTAGGTATTGTGTCTGAATGCATGTGTGTTCCCCATTGTAATATTTCATATACTTCTAATAGGGTATCATCATATTGTGGGTAAGTTCCCACCGCAGTTTTTTCCTTGACTGGGTTTTCCATGTCAAAAACCTTGGTGTTATGTGTGTTATTGATGTGGTGTTGATTTATGTTTTCATTGTTATTTATCAGATTTGCATTTGTGTTTGAGTTAAGTAAATTTTTTGAGAAAACTGATTCCCCCCTTCTTAGTTTTCTGCCTTGTTGCCAACATACCTCTACACAAAATGATAATCTTACATATTTTAGTCATGGGAGGAATTCTATTAATCAATAATATTACATACTTCCTTCCTCGAGTCTTCCATTTGTTTCCCAACCATCTCCTATACCAACTTATCATAATGTTCCCCTCGTTATTCTCAACCTCCAACTACCTACAACAACATTACTCCTCCATCGCAATCCATTGTGTCCAATTACAATTCGTCCATCGAAGCCACTATCAATAACCAATAAAACAACAATTGGCTTCTTTAAGCCAATCCTAATTCAATATTCCCTCATATGATGTAGTAAGTCCACTATCCAATGAGATTGTTTGTGTGATTGATCCTAAGAATGTAGAGATCCCTCAATTAGAGATAAAATAGAAAAGGTGATCACTTGGCTCATGCAAAGATATATCAAACCTTGTGTAGTGATTTATCTCATGATCAGAGACTCATGACAAAATTATTTACTTGAAACTTTAGAAATAAATCTTTGAAATGGTATTGTTCTTTGCCTCCTTATTCCATCATTTCTTTTCAACAATTGGCTAGTGCTTTCTTTTAACAATTTAAAAATAAAATTGGTCCTAAATTTACTTTGAATAATTTGATTCATTGTAAATGAGGAGTTAAAGAAAAATTGATTTTATTGGTAGATATAAACATTTGCATTCACAAATTCCTCATCCTGTGCCTGATCATGATGTTCAAAAAAATTTCATTACTAATTTGCAAAAGGATATTTTAGAGATAAGATTTTATTTTCTAAGTTTTCTTGTTTCATGTAATTGTGTGTAGTGTTTCATAACAATGAGCTTCAATTGAACCAGTTTGATTCACATTCTTCAATGGCTCTAATTGGTCAGATTTTGAGAACTGAACAATCATTTCAAAAGTTCAACAAACACAACAAAGATTTAGATAAATGATAACTCTTCCAGCAACATCAATACACAAGTGGCAACCACAACAACAGGTGTGGCCCCTTTATCCAAATACTTAATAAAATAATTAACTCTTGTTTGGAATCATTGCATGGTATAATGTTGAAGTTGATGAATGCTAATGCGTTGCAACTTCCTCCCATCAAACCTATGGATACCTCTAATCTTCTACCACCTTTATCAACCATTTTTTTGTTGATACCATTGTCAAGTAGGTCATGATACTGAAAAGTGTTATAAGTTTAGGTATAAGATTTACGACCTTATTGATAATAATACTATATCCATAGATGGCGAGAATGATAAAGGAAATGAACCTGTGGAACCTCCTAATCAAAATCTCCAAATCTTCACCAATCCTTTTCTTTATCACTCTGTTAACGTTGTAGAATCTAATCCACTTATATTTTCTCCTAATGATTTTGATGTAGAGTCCAATAATATTGTGAACCTCATTGAAAAATCTAAACCTAAACTATAACTATGTATTACCTTTGATCTTAGTGAGACTATTGGTGCACCCAATGGACCATTATACATTACTGCAAAGATTAAAGACAAACTCTCATGAGAGGTACTCATTGATCTAGTATGTATGGTGAATTTTATTACTAAAGAACATTTTTTTACTCAACAATTGCATCAATTTACATATGATAAATTTGATGTCACAGTTAAGATGGATGATGGTTTATCTTGTCCTACTATTGTTTCTATCACTCTTCATGTTGAAGTTGGTACTAAGTACTTGGATGTTACTTTTGTTATTATTATTACATTGGATCAATTTCATGTGAAGTTGGGGCACCCTTGGCTCTCTTCCATAAAATCCATAATGTTTGAAGTTTCCTCACAATGGGCATATTATTACAATCAATCGTATCTTTTTTCAAACCACGTTAAAGTGTGGAAATTTCACCCTTAATTATGTTTTGCCTACACAACCTAAACCTTTACAAATTTGAGATGATGCTCTTTTTAGATCTTATAAAAAATAAAAAAACTGATATGATATTGGCTTTGAGTAAACCTATGGATGTTCCTCCTCATTCCAAAACTGGACTTCTTCCTATGCCTTGTATTCCTCATCTATATGTTGCGGACCCACCTCCCACATCTTATAAATGAAAATTACCAACATCCTATATCTCTCAACCTACTGAGATTTTTTTTGTTCCTCCTCTTGAAAGAGAAGAAAATAAGCCTATGTTGATTGATCCTCAACATTTGCAAGTCTCAAGTAAAACTAAAAGAAATTGTGGTTTAAGAAAAAGCCAACAAATACATCGTGCCAAAAATCATGAACATTCTTCCCAAACCAATACCTCCCTGAAGATTCCAAATATTTCCTTATTCCCATTTTTCCAACCTTCACCTAACCCTAGGGGGGAAGTTCAACACAAATCAATGAAGTTAAAGATGTGTAAGAAAAATGATGGTTCAATTCCATATCGTGTTAAATATCCCATTGTGAGTAATTTGGATGATGATATGGGTGATATTAATAAAGTTATTGATGCTAACAATGTTTTTTCTAATGTTATTGATGGCATGTATGAGATGATGAAATAGGACTAATTCCAGGCAGACAACTAAGAGGGGGGTTGAATCAGTTGTCTCACAAACATACAAATTAAACTTAATCTCAGATCTGATTATTAAACATGAAAGCATGAATAAAAAACACAACATGAACATACATAACACCAAGATTTTTGATGTGGAAACCCGGTCAAGGGAAAAACCATGGTGGGAACACACTTAACACTGCCTAGAGATCACTTCTCAAAAACAAGAAAGGGCTACAACCTAGGGAAGACTCATTGTCTTACACAAACATTCAGATCACATCCAAAAGATCATGAATCGAAGAATAATATTTTCTAAGGCCTGGTTATAGTTTCGGTTAAACACAAATTCTTCTTCACTCTGCTTTGCCTCCAAAACTTTAATACATTATTCACTCATACATTTGATTCTCATCCATACACATCACCTCTCTTCACCACTCTCAATTGCAAAAGATATTACATATATTTATACATGACATGAACCTTGAGAAGATCAACAAGGTCGTCTCAACATACATCACCTAATTACAAAATATAACCATACACACAACAAAATCATATGTGGACCAAGCAATTTTGGCTAAGACATAGCACAGACCCATATCACATGCCTCAAATGCGAAAAACCTCCAATAATTATGCATTGAACATCCGCAACATGCTACAAGCATTTGGCTGGCCAAAACAATGAACACTAATAAACTAGAGAAAATCATCAATTATGCGCACAACAATCAATGTTGACCACCAACACAAAAGAGACATAATCTAGAAACATCCACAAGCATCATGAATTACTACCACAACATCTGCAACAACTCAAATTACTAGAATCACATCATCATTATACTGAACTTCAAGAACACTAATTGCAACAACTGTCAACTTGGAAAAATCACTTGTAGAGCACTAAACCATGAACCACTTTAATTGAAGACACACATCAACGTCCCAAACATTTCTCCAAATCCACATATCAAGATATTACAATGCGGAGCAATGCAAATCAAAATACTAACACTCTGGCACAATTGAACAACTTAAAAACCAACCACATCACATATAACCATAACTCACTCAAATCTTCATGCGAACCCCTAAAAATTGCACTGAATCATCTATACACAATAATATACAAACCCTTTAATCCACAAACTCTGATCATCAACATGCTGAACAAAACAACTAATTTAACTTTACTGCAACACTATCACAGACAAAGGAATATGTTGACATCAATGACAACACATCTCTCAGATATCTCTAAAGCACATCTTTGTAGCATACTCTAAAAATATTCTCAAACATCCAACAATCTCCCCCTTTGGAATTGATGGCAACATATGATGTGAAAAAAGTCAATTTCAAAGAAATCAACAACTCTCAAATAACTCTCCACCTCGTACAAATAACTCTCTCACAACACAATTTTTCACATGAATTTCTCCCCCTTTGACATCAATGGCAAAGACACATATTTTCACCACAAAACTTAAAGTTGACTTACTGACTACTCCCCCTGAGTAGTATCCTCCACTCATCAATTTAGATCATAAGATATGACTCTGAAATGCACCAGACTGATGCATACCAATGCACCTTAGTTCTAATCAGGAGGGGCAATCACCCCTAGCTTCCCTCTGAGATACTCAAAAGTATCCTTAAGAAAAGGCTTCGTGAAGATATATGCAATCTATTCCTTTGTAGGAACATACTCCAATCTGACTTACTTTTTATTTACCTCATCTCTCAAAAAGTGAAACTTGATAGATATATGCTTAGTCTTGGAATGCAACACCGGATTCTTAAAAATGTTAATTGCACTTGAATTGTCACAGTAAATAGCAATAGGCTCATCATTCACAACTCTAATATCTCTCAACATTTTCTTCATCCATACTACTTGAGTACAATTTTTAGCAACAACAATGTATTTTGCCTTTGCAGTAGATAGATAAATTGAATTCTTCTTTTTACTCAACCAAGAAACCACTCTTTTTCCCAAGAAAAATGCACCAGCACTAGTAATCTTCCAGTCATCAACATCTCCTCCACAATCAACATCAGTAAAGGCACCCAAAGTAAAATCATCTTTAGGATACCATAAACCAAAATCAATAGTTCCTTTCAAATATCTAAAGATACTTTTTGTTGGAGATTGTTGAGAAGTTTGCTGGAACAATGTTTTATCATTAATGTCAATATATTCCTGTGTGTTTCAGTGTTGCAGTCAGATTAAGTAAGTTAGTATGGCTAGTGTGTTTAAGATTAGTTGTTGCAAATTAAAGGGTTTTGAGATAAGTATCTCTAGTTGATTCAATAGGACTTTAGATGATCCGCATGATGATTTGATCGAGTTATGTGATCCAGTATTGCGATTGGTTTTTCATTGTTCAATGTTGAACAATATTCTAGATTTTTCTTTGCATTGCTCTAGGATTGCAATATCTTTGTTTGCATATTTTGCTAGTGTTTGGGATGTTCTGGTGAGTCCTCAATTCAGGTGGTTCATGATTTGGATGTTTGCAAGCGTATCTTTCCGTTTGATAGTCAGTTGAGTGACTGTTCTTGAGGTTCGGTATAATGATGATGAAGATTATAGTAAGTGGTGATATTGCGGTATTTCATGATGCTTGTGGATGTTTCTAGATCATGTTCTATTTGTGTTGGTGGTCCATATTGATCGTTGTGCACGTTAATGATGTTTTTCTTTGTTTGTTGGTGTTCTTTATGTTATGTGACATTTATGATGATTGTGGCATGTTGCAAAAGTTCAAGGCATAATTATTGGAGGTGTTTCATGTTCATGGTGGTGATTTGGGTCCATACTATGTCTTAGCTGATATTGTTTTGGTCCGCATATGTTATTGTAGCATGTGTGGTCATATTTTGGAATTTGTATTTTGGGTTGAGTCGACCTTAAAATATAAGATGATGATTTATATAAAATGATGTATTTTGTATTGTGGATATATTTGTGGAATCTGCGAGTGTGTGAAAAGTGTGAATAAAGCTTTGATCCTTCAGTAGTATAGGAGAAGTGCAAAAGAAGTGTAGCAGAGCAGTATATGAGCTTAGCTAGAATTGTAACCAATCATTAGTAGATGCTATTCTATTGGTTCATGATCTTTCGAATGTAATCTGAATCTTTTTGTAAGACAGTGAGCCTTCCCCAGGGTTATAGCCCTTGATATTGTGTTTTGAGCAGTGAGCTCTAGGCAGTGTGCCTGAATGCATGTGTGTTCCCCATTGTAATATTTCATATACTTCTAGCAGGGTATTATCTTATTGTGGGTAGTTTCCCATTGTGATTTTTCCCTTAACCAGGTTTTCCACATCAAAAATCTTGGTGTTATATGTGTTATTCAGATTTGAAATTGAGTTTAAATAAAGTTTTGTGAAAATTGATTCACCCCCCTTCTCGGTTTTCTGCATTGTTGCCAAAATTTTTAGCTACAACATGAGATTCCTTGGGATCAACTTGAAATCTAGCAACAAGACAAACAAAATTCATGATATCTGGTCTAGTCTAAGTCAACTATAGCAATCCACCAATCATAGATTTGTATCCAGTCTGGTTTTCTTTAGGAGGATCATCATCCTTAGTCAACTTACATTCAATCACCATAGGAGTTCCAACTAGCTTTGTATCCTCTAAACGAAACTTCTTCAATATCTCTTTCACATATTTGGACTATGATATAAAAATTCTTTTTTCCAACTGTGTAATTTGCAATCCTAGAAAAAATTTCATCTCTCCAATCATAGACATCTCAAACTCATTCTGCATCTCATTAGCTAACTCTTTGCACAAACTATCATTTCCTTCAAAATTAATATCATCAACAAAAACTTCAACAATCAAAATGTTATTATGATCAATCTTGAAATATAGATTACTATCAGTAGTACCTTTGTTAAATCCTAGCTCTAGTGGATACTTATCCAATCTGGCATACCATGCTCTTGGTGCTTACTTCAATCCATACAATACTTTTTTCAATCGACACACCATATCCCTTTAATTAGTTAACACTAATCCATCCGATTTCTCTATGTACACCTCTTCTTCCAATTCACCATTTAGGAATGCAGACTTGACATCCATCCAATAAACTTTGAAATCCTTGTAAGTAGCATAAGCAAGAAGGAATCTAACAGCTTCAATTCTTGCCGCCAGAGCAAAAGTATCCTCAAAATCAATTCCTTCCATTTGAGAATATCCTTTACAATCAAGTCTAGCTTTGTTTCTAACAACTTCACCTTGTTCATTGAATTTATTTTTGAAGACCCATTTAGTTCCAATTACATTTTTGTCTTTAGGTTTGGGAAGAAGAATCCATGTATTGTTCTTCTCAATCTGGTTCAACTCTTCTTCCATCGCTTTTACCCAATGTTCATCTTTACAAGCTTCATTCACATCCTTATGTTTAATCTTAGAAATCAAATAATATTCAACTTGATCTTCTGCAATTATTCTCCTAGTTTGAACACCTTTATTTTTGTCTCCTATAATCTGATTTTCAGAATGATTCAATCTTACATACATGGGAGTCTTAGGATTTTCTTGAGTTTTAGATTCTTGAGTTCTCTCTTCTGCACTTGTACTAGTTCCTTCACCTTGATTCACTGGATTCACCTGATCGATTTGAGCTTGATTTTGGAGCTGAGGTTGCTTTCCTTTATTTGAACTACCACTCTAATCATCTAAATCATATCCACAAGATCTGATCTGTTTCTCATTGCTGTCATCAACCCTAACATTTTCACTCTTAACTATCTTTCTTAGTCTCTTGTTATAACATGGGTAGGCCTTTCTTTTTGTAGAATAACCAAAAAATATTCCTTCATCACATCTAGCATCAAACTTTCCTAAATATTCATCCCTTTTGATATATCATTTACTTCCAAAAATGCTATATTATTTAATAGTAGGAGAATGACCAAACCATAATTCATAAGGAGTCTTACTTCTATCACCTTTGATATGGACCCAGTTAAGAGTGTAAATAGCAGTACTCACAATTTCTCTCCAATAAACATGTGAAACATTTCCCCACAACATCATTGTCCTTGCAACTTCCTGAATGGTTCTGTTATTCCTTTCTACTACTCCATTTTGATGAGGGGTTATCAGAGCAGACAACTATCTTCTTATCCCATGCTCTTCAAAATATGCATTAAACTCACTGAAAATGAATTCTCCACCTCTGTCAGATCTCAGACACTTCAACTTGAGACCTATCTTAGTTTAAACCATAGCTTTGAAAATCATGAACTTCCCTAAAGCTTCAGATTTCTCATTTAAGAAGGTAACCCACATCGTCCTTGAATAATCATCAATCGATAACATGAAATACCTATCTTCTTGCAAGATTATAACTCTAGAAGGTCCACACAAATTAGTATGCACAAGATCTAACAATCCATTTAAAAATGTTTCTTACTCTTTAAGGATATTTTGGTTTGTTTCCACAACTGACATTCCTTGCACATAGGGTTAGTAGGTTTCATAAACTTAGGAAGATCTCTCACAACATGAGTATAACTTATCTTAACAATGTTATCCAAATTCACATGACACATCCTCCTATTACACAACCAACTTCCATCAACTTGAGCAATCAAACACCTTTTATCATAGCTATTCAAGTGAAATTTATTATCTTTAGTTTTTGTACCTGACGTAATCTCTATTCCAGAGCTACCTAAGATTATACACTTTCCATTATTGAATTGAAGAACATAACCCTCGTCAACCATATTTCCAACACTCAAAAGATTCTGTAGCCTTCTACATACAATACATAATTAGTATTGTGCTTTTCATCAAGAGAAATAGATCTCTTCCATGGATTATACCAACTTTGTCATCTATAAACTTGACAAGTCCACCTTCATACTTTTCCAAGCTCACAAACTTACTCTTTTCACCTGACATATGAGGAGAGAATCCACTATCTCTTTCCAAATCTCTTTCCACATTCATGTAGCTAGCAGAATCAGTAGGTATTAGATCATCTTCCTTGATAGAAATAAACACCCATTCATTATCACTTGTTTTTGCCTTATCCGATTCATCATTTGAAACACCTTCATTAGCATCATAATAACATCTCTTCTAAAATTTAGGCTTGTAAGTTTTCTTAGGAACTCTTTTCGGACATCTTGAGGCAAAATGACCTATCTTATTACATGAAAAACATTTAAGAGGTAACTTTCCTTCATACTTATCGACTCCTTTAGGTAATCTCTTGGCAATTAGTGCTTCGAACTCCTCAAACTCTCGCTCTTCTTCTTCCATCTCCTTCATCTCTTTCTCATATCTTGACATCCTCAAAGAACTTTCTCCTAGATCATATCTCTGCTTATCCTTTCCAGAAATAGTGGCTTTGAATGCAAATTCTACCTTAGGAAGGGAGTCACAAAACTCACTTAATTCAAAGGTTTATAGCTTTCCAATCAACATGTCTCTAGTCACATCTGTCATGGTCTGAATCTCTTTGATAGTAGTAAATTTGTGTTTGTAGGATGCAGGTAAGGACTTGAGAACTTTAGCAACAATCTTTGGTTCTTCCAACCTTCCATTGACACATCTGATATTGCACACAAGTTCATTCACCTTCTGCATAAAATAAGTAATGTTCTCATCTTTTCTCATCCTCAACATTCTCATACTTTCCCTTTAAGCTCTCCAACTTAGGAATATTCACATACCTATCTTTTTCGTACAGGGTTTCTAAGTTCTTCCAGATCTCATGAGTAGTTTGCAATTCTATAGTATTAGTCATCTCTAAATTTGTCAAGACACTCAACAATGCTTCCTTAGCCCTAATATTGCATTAAACTTCCTTTATCTCATCTAGAGTAGAAGGTCCATTTGTAGGAATAATATACTTGTTCTTTGTAATAGTCTAGTAAGATTCGCCAAAGCATCTCAAATGACACTCCATGCGGCTCTATCTACTCTGATACCAATTGATGAAATATGACTAATTCTAGGCAGACAATTGAGAGGGGGGTGAATTAGTTATCTCACAAACATACAAATTAAACTTAATCTCAGATCTAATTATTAAATATGAAAGCATGGATCAACAGTACAACATAAACACACATAGCACCAATATTTTTGAGGTGGAAAATCCGATTAAGAGAAAAACCATGGTGGGAACCTACCCACATTATGATGACACTCTATTATAAGTATATGACATATTACAATGGTGAATGCATATGCATTCATGCACACTTCCTAGAGCTCACTGCTCAAAAATAAGAAAGGGCTACAACCCAAGGAGGACTGTCTTTCAAACACATTCGGATCACATCCAAAAGATCATGAACTGAAGAATAATATCTCCTAATGCATGGTTATAGTTCTGGTTAAGCACAACTTCTTCACTCTTCTCTGCCACCAAAAGATTAAATTATTTGATCATACATTTGATTCTCATCCATACACATCATCTATCCAAAACACTCTCAATTGAAAAATATATTACATATATTTATACATGACATCAACCTTGAGAAGATCAACAAGGTCGGCTCAACACACATCACCTAATTACAAAATATAACCATACACACTACAAAATCATATGAAGACCAAGAAATGTTGGCTAAGACATAGCACAAACCCATATCACACACCTCAAATGTGAAACACCTCCAAGAATTATGCATCAAACATCCACAACATGCTACAAGCATCTAGTCAGCCAAAACAATGAAGAACACTAACAAACTGGAGAAAATCATCAATTACACGCACAATGATCAATGTGGACCACCAACACAAAAGGTGCATGATGTAGAAAAATCCACAAGCATCATGAACTACTACCAAAACATCCACAACAACTCAAATTACTATAATCACATCATCATTATATTGAACTTCAAGAACACTAACTGCAACAATCGTCAACCTAGAAAAATCACTTGCGGAGCACTAAAACACAAACCACTTGAATTAAAGATACACAACAACGTCCCAAATATTCCTCCAAATCTGTAGATCAATATATTACAATGCAGAGCAATGCAGATCAAAATATTGACACTCTGGCACAACTGAACATCTAAAAAATGAGCCACAACATAAATAGCCATAACTCACTCAAATCTTCATGCAGACCCCTGAAAATTGCATTGGATCCTCTACTAACCCTTTAATATGAAAAATATGATCCTCAACATGCTGAACAAAACAAATAACTAAACTTCATTGCAACACTATCAGAGACAGAGAATTATGTTGACATCAATGACAACACATCTCTCAGATATCTCTAAAGAACATATTTGCAACATAGTCCAACAATCTTCTCAAACCTCCAACATGAGCTTGTTGAGATCATGAGCTATCTTCATACTTTTCAAAAGTATTAACCCTATCTCTCAGTGACAAATAAAGTGACACATCATTAAAGCTTGGTCCTTGTTTGGAACTTGTGGTAGATCCATCTATTTTGTTTGATGTTTCTCCTCTTGCACCTTGTCCACCATCCGTAAGTGATGTTAAGAAATATTGGGAGATGGATGATTTCCTTGACTAGATTCATTTGTGTCATAGATTATTATGTGTGTTTTCTTGTATGTAATGTGCTTCCCCAGTGATGTGCTACTTGATATATCTTTATGTATGTTAGTGTAGCGCCATAAAATTGCGCCTCCTACAATTTTAACCACATTTTAGGTCCTCACCTCAGTGACAACATCTTCTTCCCCAACCAAGACCTATTTTTGCATTTTCACCCCTTGCTTCCTTCATGTTTGAGCCCTAAGATAGCCTCAGGACCTTGTCCGAGCCCCAAGATAGGGCAAGATAGGGGTGTGGTACCCCTATCCCCCCTAGGACAAGGGCGTGACACCCCTGTCCCACCCTCTTAGGGTGGCCCCAAGAGAGGTCCCCCCCGATCCCATTTGCACTTCGAGATCCTAAATTTCCTCGATGTCGGCCTTTTATGAGATAAATTAATCTTCAAGAGGCATGCATAAAAGGGAGTTGGTTTTCTGATTTGCATAAGGAGGAATGGGAGGAAAAATTCAAGCGAAGGATATAAGCAAGTATAGGCGAAGATATACGTCATCAAGCATTCAAGCCATCAAGTCTTCTTCATTCATCCATTGGAGCAATATTTCAACATTCATTTGCAAGCATGTATGTGTGTTAGGGTTTTGTCATGTTACATGCCATTTCATACAACACTTGTGGTTACATTCAAGAAGCAAAGCAATAATCTTTTCACAACCTCCTTTTCCTCTCTTTTCTGTGTGTAGGTTGTAGGTGCACAATTGTAATTGCAGGTTTGGGCTTCATTTGTAGAGATGGAAGAACCCTTTTTGTTTCATGGATTTTGTGGAGGACCATGTACATTCCCGCCATGGTCCTGACAACTTTTCTCCAAATTTGTAGGTAAGATCCGTATTAGTCTAATTGGCTTAGATCCAAAGTTACAACACGATCCCAAACCGATAGCTCCTCATTCCGCTCATTTATCTCTCTTTTTTACATTGTCAACAAGTCAACTTTCTCATTTACAAAAGTGGGCAAATCATAATTCAACCCTTACAATCCACTTAGTATTCAGATCCTTGTTTCCCTCAGATTTGGATCTAGTGGATTCAACCCCTCTTTTGAATGTAAAGTTCCTCCAAGTGAAAATCATCCTAGTGGCTTCCTTTCTCTGTCCTAGGTGGGGAGTCACTAGGATCCAATTTTCCCCTTTACAGTTAGGTTATCTTTGGATGACCCTTATCACTATGTTTGTGCATAGTAATAAAGAGGCCGGATCTACTGTGACATTCTTCTATTTGTATCTAAATTATTCTATATGTTGTATCAATGATATAATGTACATGTGCTATTGTTTGTAAATGTGCCTTTGTGTTGTCTACTTGAGGATGATGCAAAGTGTTGAGGTCTCTTTTTGGTGTCTTCTGTGTTGACCCAAAAAGACACTTGTTTGTTAATATTATGTTCTCTTCTTTCATTGTGCTCGTAGTTCCATTGCCTTTTGGGGATGAGGTCAATTCAAAGAAATTATTATTGATATACATTATTTATCTAAAGTGCATACTAACCCCAGCTAGTGGATCCCTTATGCGATTTTTCCTATATGTTTTAAGACCACTTCCCTTTGATTTGTCCTTTCTTGGGGGCCTATCATTGTGGCAATGCACTTGTCTTTTGGATGCATGTATTATACCTCAAAGCTATTGCTCTTGATAAGGTTTATGCAATCACTTTAATATGAGGGCATACACTACGCTCAATGTTACACTTCATGCACACACCATGAGACTTGGTTTCTACACTTTTGATCTCACACCATAACATGTTTGGTACATGCTATAGTACCCATTTTGCATTCAATTCAATTAAATGTTAAGGTTAATTTGCACTAAGCCTTTTGATTTGTAATCTTTTGCATCAATTTTTCAATTTTTCAATTTTCAATTCAACATGACTCTGTAGTGTCAAAAATTGCATACCCTTTTGTAATTTGACCTACATATTTTGTAACTAGTTTGGTGTCCATTCCCTTAGCACCTGAGTAGGCTCATTTCAGCCCTTGAATCAACCTTTTCCCTCTCAGGATTCTCAAGACCCCCTTTTCAGCAGCTCCCTCATGGCGTCAGTCTAGTTAGCCACGTATCTCCCTTGTCTCCTACTATTTTTGAGCATGATTCATTTGTACACTAGCGCGTCGCATGGATGTCTGCATGCCGTGCATTTTTCATGCAAATATTAACGTTCAAATGTCGGTTCTAAGTGCGCCTTTCCACTTGTCACTTGTGTATGTCAGTGGAAACGACCCCGAACCTTTCAAATGACTCACCAACCCTCTTTTCTCTCCTCTTCTCTCTTTTAAATCTATTCACTCTCTCTTCATTCAATCTCTCTATATTATGGACACAATCTCTCTTATTCTTTGGGCTCTCACAACTTTCTTCGACTCTCTCACTTGCTACAACACTCTCAAGCTCTCATAGTATTGTTTTCAAACTCTCTTGGATTTCTCAAGTCTCTTTGGTAATATCTATCTATTTATCCCGTCTTTGGGCATATTGGGATTTATCACATCCCTCTTCTATCATCTATCATATATCATTTATGATTTATGATTTATCTTATCTTGCGTTTATCTTTTATTCTATCAATCTATCTGGCTGTCTGTGGAGGTGGAAACACCAAAACAAGGATTTGACTGAGGCAAGTCCCCAAGTAGCCCCAAACATTTTTCCTTTTTGGCTTGTGTGCAAGTTGCTTTAGGGAAGATTCATTTGGCTGGAGGCTTCATATCATGGACCGGTTGTGAGATTATCTTCTTCCTTTCCTTTGTGGCTTTCATTTCATTCATATAATTGTTTTACCTTCTTTTATATACATTTATTGCATTTAAATTAATCTAAAACACATATCTATTGTATTATGCCCTTCTGTGTGAACTCTGCATTCTGTCCGTATAGGATGATAGTACATCCCGCTATTGTACATAATCCATGTGCACGTGCTTGTGCAGATAGCTATCAAAGGACGTACATAGACACTACATCTTGAGTGGAGAGGTCAGTTAGTAAATCTTTGAGAGGTTCTTATCCACCTATTGAAGAGGTTCATTTTTCCCCCTCTACAAAATCATAGTAAGCACAAGCCTTACTATGCCTAATACAATCATGTTCTTTCCATCCTCTTCATGTGTTGCTCCTTTTATCTCGATATTAAATTGATAAGGTCCTAAGTCCCTAGGGGCTTGGTGTGTCTTATCTCTTTGGTATCTTGGTGAAAGTTTTTTAATGTGACTTTGTACTTTACTATGAGTATGAGTATAGGATCATACTATTAAAATGCTATCATTGATGTTCTTGTGATCCGACAATATGAAAATGGCATATTCTGGTACAATCCCAACAAGTTCTAGTATACTCTTGGATCTGGCATATTCCTTTTAGATCTGCATTGCTCTATGCTCTTGAGAACATGTTTTGTATTTGGTATAATATCTATATCTGATACTTTAGATGATAATCTTTTGTTGCAACACAATTATGGGTCTGGTAATAGGATACCATACTTACTGACATAGTGTAGTGTGAAGATTTTGGTCTAGTCCTCTTTGGAATCATTGACAATATGTTGGTTTTGGTGATCCCACCTATTCCTTGATTAATGGAGGAGTTATTTTTTTTTGTTGACTTCTTTGGTATGGTAAGGACATTGAAGCAATAGTGTGTAAAGGGTTTTTTGGTCTAACCTCGCCTTTGGTTGGGATAACTTGAAGAAGACTCAGATTGGTATATATACAATTTCTTTGCAAAGGATAGAATCATGATCTTCTTGATCATATCATGCAATCTATAGTGAATGTGAAGGTGATTATGTACTTCAGTGGAACCGTATCTCATGTATATGATAGATGCAATCTTAACAATTCAAATTTTGTAATATGAGTTGTAAGCCATCCTTTGGTAGTGAGTCGTCATATTTTGGGTAGTGAGCCACGCATGTATTATATAACTGGTTAGATAATATTAAGATCTAATCCTCTCTGTGGTGTTTCTCATCTTGGGTTTTTCATGTATAAATCCTAGTGTTATGTGTTGTATTGTGTTTTACTTATTGTTTATTTCAATACTACAATTAAGTTATGTTATATGGATGGTTGATTAAAAGTTTTAATATATTCAAGTGAATACTAATTCACCCCTACCCTCTTAGTATTACAGATGTTAAACAATTGGTATCAGAGTTTGGTCCTTTAAAGAGCCTAATAAATCAAAGGAGATCCAAAAAGTTGAACACAGGGTACCTAGATCTACCATTGATCAGGATAAATACTTAGACATAAATGGAGAACTTATAATTTCTCTTGAAGACCTTGAGAAGGCAAAAAATAAAAAATAGAGATCTGAAAGAAAGTGTTCAATTGGCAAATGAATGAATCAAAAAATTAAGAGATAAAATTAGAAAATTCAGAGAAAGACATAAGGAAGCTAATGAAGAGCTCAAGCAAGCAAATAGCACTATTGCAGATCTAAAGACCAAGAGTGAAGAAAATGATAGAACCAAGGAATATTTAAACAACATGGTTAAATCTAAGCTAGAAGAATGCAAGCTTGAACAAGAAGTCACATCTTTAAAATCAGATATGGAAAAATCAAAGAAATAAGAGGATAAACTTAAGATGAGATCAAACAAGCTTGATAAGATGTTATTCGTGCAAAGGTCTATAGAAAATTAAAATGGCTTAGGATTTGAAACTAGTGAAAGATGACAATGCAAGAAAAAAGAAGATAAGGATCACCTCCACCAGAAGTAGCAAAAGCTGGTAATTTTGCTAAGGATGACAAAGGTAAGTCACTGATCAAGCAACAAGTAAGTAAAAGAAACACTTCTTTTAATGGCTATTGTTATAATTGTAATAAACTAGGTCACAAAGCATTTACATGAAGAAATAGAATGAATCAAAATATTAAATATTTCTCCAGTAGATGTTATACTTGTAACAATTATGGTCATAAAGCTAGTCAATGTAAAAATCATGCTATATTAGATCGAAATTACTTTGAAGGTCATTGTTATACACGCAAAATATTTGGACATAAAGATAGCCAATGCAAGTCAAGACAAGGTCAAGGAAATGATAGACGCTACAACATAAACAAGACTAGACACATTGCAAGATATTGTAGTAGTAGAGAAGATACAACAAATGTTTCAGTACAGAAAATCTATAAGGAAGATGTGATGGCTGAGATGAAGAATATTTGGAGAAAGAAAGAAGTCAAGGTTGTACCTAGCTCCAGTGCAGACACCTGTTTTGGAAATTAAACATCATGAGGCTTTGGCCCAAAGGGATAAAATCAAGAAATATCTTTCCCTTGCCAAATAATGCGAGGCTATAGTTACGACATTTTGGATCATGCGTAATGGTGAAGATTCTAGTGGAAAACATTGAATTGCAGAAGTCTAGAAGGTCACTATAGAAATAGACAGAGTAAATAGGAAATAAAGTAGTACTATATTCTCTCTCAGAATTTATTATGAATAAATGAGAAATAAAAGGTTAAAAACAAAAAATTGTTGAGTTATTTTCTCACTCGAAGCGAAAGAAAGCAAAAGGAGCGAAAATGTGATTCAAAGGTTAAAGTTTCCTGGTGAACTGTGAAAGGTATTTTTATTGCAAATTTATTATTTTTTAGCATCTACATCAATGGTAACTCCTAATATTATTGATTTTATCACTTAGTGTTGACCAAGATTCAAAAGATACCCAAACAAATTGATTGAAAATGATCCGATGGCTGCGCTCTCAAGCATTCCCTTTGGAGTTTTACCGAATGAGAACATAGGGAATACATTCATGTAAAGCTCAAATAATATAACCATAAAAACTACAAAATTTATGGGTAAACGAGCTAACAGGAGATGAATTCAAAATTAAGCCATAATTTCAGACCCTAGTTAACAAGAAGCTGGATGTATGGAAGCTTTTTCCCAATTTTATGGGTTAGAATGGAAATGAGTAGAATGCTTGATGAGTTCATATTGCTTGAAGAATCATTCAAAATTACCAAGGATGTGATGAAGGTTGTTACAAGATTAAGTGACACAGGTGCACTTCTGATGCCTAAGGCTACTTAGAACAAAGAGTTTGAAAAGTTGACCAAGGAAACATTTGAAAAACGTTCTTTGTTAGTTAGCATAGTTGAAAATATTGTCGTATAATATGCATCTTTGATGATTGGTAATAAGATCTACTTTACCAATTGAGATAACTCAATTTCAGCCATAATGATCAACATGGCTTATGAGATTGTAGAGAAAAATGTTGATTATGATCTATGTGAGTTACTGAAAGTGCAATTCCTTGAGAATCCAAAATAATGCAAAGAAAAGAAACATGCATTCAAATATGGAACCCTAGTATTATGTATTTTGTTCTATTTTATGCAAGAGATTCCTTGTATAGGCAAGGTAATTTGGGCTTCAGACAGTCTTGTAGCGCATCAAATTGCTGATCATTTGAGAAGGTTTCAAGATAATATTGAACAAGATGTTTCATTTACCTTATTTTTCTCTATTTTTCAATATAAGATGCACAATAGGTAAAGAATACCCAAGTATATTATGGAGAAGTACAAAAATGATTATCACATTTCTGACTATGATAGATAAGTACATTATAGAAGTTGTTGTTCCAAGAACCTATTGGATTTTGGCATTAGGTTATGTAGTGTTTGAAGACATGTTGGAAGGTTTGACAAAATTTCTATTAGAGAGTCTAGTTGATGAAACTAAAGAAAGATTTGGGACTGCTCAAGAAAAGTCTATGAAAATTCATATGGAATAGACGAAGAAGGAAAGAAAAAAAATGTACAAAAAGTTATTGATGAATCCATGAAGAAGGCTGGTGTTAAAATAGAAAAAGTTGAGAAGGTTAAGAGATCAGTAGGATTACCGCTTCATTTGGAACCCCTTTCAAAGAAAAGGTGTCTCTGGAAGAAGTGAAGGAGAAACCAACTAAGAGAAAGAAAGAGATTTCCACATCCACTCCATCCAAGAAGGAAAAGCCTAAAGTAGTTAAAAGAAATATCATTGTTGTTGAATTAGAAAAATAATCTATTCAGAGAAGTCAGAGGCAAAAGGATTTAAAATTCAGGTCTAGAAAGGTAAAGGAAAGCAAGTAATCAAGGAAACTGTTGGAGCTTAAAATTGTAGGTTGCTAAACCCTAAAGGTATGCCAAGAATTATACTTAGGTTCAACATTCAACTCTATCCAAATGACATAATAAATCAATGTGATTATTATTCCCTACTCTTCAAGCTTTGCTAAACCTAGGTGGGTATATTTTATTACCAAGTATCTTTATCCATTGATATTACTTAAGTAGATTTATGATTATAAAATCTGTAGGTCAATCTCAAATTGGCAATGAGATTTGATATGACCTGATACCTTTTCCTCAACTTATACTTCTATGAAACTGAAAATGAAATGTTATTAACTGAAATTTTGAGTATAAATGTATGATTCTGACCGGTGCCTTGTTCACCTATTGGGCTCAGATTCTTATGAGTTTCTTTCCCTATATTCTCCTTGTTAGACAGTCTCTAAAAAATACCATCCGTTGTTAATCCTTCCATACTTAGTGATTAAATTTCATCATGACAATTAATATATAGGTAATTTTAATCTTTCCTAGAAAAAAGCTTACACAGTAATCAATCCAAGAATATAATTTATCTTATTCATCCCCTAAAACAATGTAACAGACTGAAAATAATAAAACAACCATAGTGTGCAGAAAGAGCTTAAACAACCTTTGATTTCTTAGCATCAAAATAACAAGCTTGAATTGAAAAGTACTCACAATAATCTTTAACACAAGATAGGAAATAAAAGCAACTAGTCTCTATTGCTTGTCCAGAATAATTATAATTATCTTTTATATCAAAATGATCTCCTTTTTATAAGGATAGAACATAAATTTTTAAAACAACATGTGTCTTGGTAAATGGCCATAATCATATAACTTAATCACTTAAACAAGTTTTCTAATCCCTTAAAAGAAATAAATTAACTACTCCTAGATGATCTATGTAATCCCGATCCTTATAAGTATGAATATTTGAGACAGTGTTTCATAGAAAATTTCTTCCAATAGAACTGATTCATTATGGTCTTCATGTTATCCATGATCCGATCTACATCATTGTTTTTTTCCAATGCTTTAGGAAGCTCATCTGATAATCCATCTCTGCACTACTCCTGAGGAATAAGTGATCCATCTTCTTCTCCTAAGACAATAGGTAAGCTTTTAGCACCCTCTTTATCCAATTAAGTTGGGTCCTCTTCAAGATCTTCATGGTATTCCCAATGATTCTTCGACAACCTTTTTGATTCTTTCGAGATTTTGGGTGAAACAGGATCCCTCAATTTATCCACTTTCTCATTTAATCTCTCTGTAAGCCTGACATGCCCTTGAAAAATCCAGTATGTGTCTGCATCTATGTTCCAGTAATAATATATATGGGCCATCATTTCATTAAATCGGTGAGTGAGAAATTTTGACATCATATCATATGTAGTTTTCTTCCTCTGCTCTTCCATCTTTTTGATCTTTGTAATGCCCCGCCAGGAAACCCCTAAAGGGTTTAAGTTAAAAACACTCAAATAGAGTGTAAATTTTTTTTTTTTTTAAATAATAATTAAGAGCGTTAATGAAAAGTTACAATATTAAGATAGATTGAAGTTAACTCAGTTCATAATTAGACACAACATTAAGATACATTGGAGTTATCTGACAACTTAGATATCACAGCGGAAGGCTAAAACGATCCTAAGGAGTTTCCCAACGCAATTACATAACCTCACACCTAACTCAACTTGCGTCATTAGATCCATTAAACTGGATATCATAATTACGAGATAATGCATAGATCTTGATTATATATATGTGTTCTATGGTTGGACATCTTATAATTTTAGGAAGCATCCAATTACTTTGGGTGGTTAGGGGGCCATTGAGGGGTTATTTATCCATTGCACTTTAATTCATAGTTACATTAAGAGGCCTCCAAATAGGTTCCAAGCATTTAATAAAATTAAGTTCATTCATTGGGGTTAAGGTACCCATCCACACTTGACATCTTCCTTAAATGTTAAAAAATATGCCTAATGAGACTCATTCATTTCGGGTTAAACTGCGATTAATAAAACGAGGATTCCTTCATTTGATTTTTAAAATATACACCCACATTTGATATCTCTTTTTAAATATTAAAAAGTATGGTTAATAAGAAAAAAATTCGTTCCTTAAGGATTAAACTTCCATTAGTAGAGTGTGGTTCCCTCATTAAGGTTTGAGCAAAACCAGACTAAAGATTTACAGTTGCTTTATGGAGGATAAAATGTGAGAAGCCATCGAATTCTTTGAAATTTTAATAATATTACTAGATGGCTAAAATTATTACGTTGAAAATGTATTAGAACCACATGAGTTCATCCTTTAACTTTAAGATATAGTTAGCAAGATGATATTCATCATTTCAAGATTTGAATAATAAGACCATAGTGACGTCCTTCTATTAAGATTAAAATACAATTGTTTTATTGCACATCTCTTTTTTTTTATAAACGAAGTTAATAGGAGGGAGATACTTTTACTAAGATTTAATGTATCAACATCTAATTGAATCCTTCCCTATTCAGTTCTTTTTTTAGCAATCATAAAGAAATTCATTTATTGGGGTTATAAATATGGAAGACTAGTTGAGTTAACCCAATTTTAAAATTAATCTGGTGAGGGTTATTGATTATAATTACAACGTGAATTATTAAGTAAATTCATCCAATATACAACATGGATGCCTAGTTGGGTCCACACGATTATCAAATTAATCTGGTGAGGATTATTGGTTATGATTAAAGCGTGAAATAACTTAACAAAATTCGTCCAATGTAATGAAACATAATTATCATGGCGTGATTCATTTACCAAGGTGAAAAGTAGATATTTATATGATGTGCATCCTTTAGATTTCACTTAGAATTTATAACATTAATTCAACTTTGTTTCCCATTTCTCTTTCGTTCCATTAACATGCTTATTAACAACTTTATCCAATGAAGTATTCTAGTAAGATTCTTTCCACTATTACAACATTTAATTAACATATTTTAAATACTTTGCCATAACCATAATTTACAATGTTTTATAATTCTGATTTACTACGTTCCTCAAGATGTCTGATTTTGTGCATATGATTTAAATTCGTTAATTTTTTCCATCATACACTCATACAAGATAACAACCATACATGATAACTTAAAGCATGAAACAAGGAAACTGAAACAACGCAAAACACAGGTATGATCTCGGAGTTCACCCCTAAAGGGCTACATCTCCGGGTCTGCTCAACTGCAAGACCCCTCTGGCATATAATATAGATAAGGTTACATATTTACATGTCTTTACAACTCTGCCTTTTAGGCGAACACATACACTATTCGACATCCTCCTCGATAGATTATTACATAGAGATCCCTTTTAAAAGCAGGTCAAATTGAATCATAACAAAAGAAAACGAACAAACCTAGATTCTCTTGTTTGACGGTAGCCTAACTAGGGGCTTGACCGACTTATAACCAACCACTATCACAACAAGTCTTGCCATTACATAACCAAATTCTATTATAGAAATTTAAATCTGCAAGGTCATTATCTGGAAAAGGTATTCGTTTTTCCATATCATTTCTATCCATTAATGTCAATCAAGTTTATGGTTTTGAAAATTTAACTTTTATTTAAAAATTCGTATTAGTCCACCATTATTATTTAGTCCATGTTAATAATGAGTATTAACTCGATTTTGGTGTAAAGCAATATGAAATTTAAAACTTGTATTAAAATATGGATTTACTAAATGTTGCCCCTCTAAACTCCAAATATATCATTTACTGATTTGAAATTATTTTAGATAAGAAACTGAATTTAAAATTTACAAATATCAAGAAGACTGGATTCAAATCCCTTATACTAATTTAAAACTCACTTAGTAATTCTGAATTTCTTTTTTTTTTATATGTGACATACATATATCTCTTTTTTTTTCTTTTAAAACAAATTATATAAAATAATAAAAAAAATAATAATTAAAAATCAATTAAAATAAACCTTTTTTTTAAGTTTCAAAAAAAAGGAGGGAGGGTACCCACGTGGACACCCACGTGGGCCCCCCCCCCTGGCAGCCTACGCTACATTGGGTAGCGCTGCTACCAAATGGTAGCAGAGCGCTACCTTTGGTAGCGCTGCTACCATTTGGTAGCGCTGCTACCATTTGGTAGCAGTTCGCTACCTCTGGTAGCGCTGCTACCAGCTGGTAGCAGCTACCATGGGGTCCCAAAAAAACACATTTTTAAAATTTTTTTTTTTTGTTAAAATTTATTTGTTACAGCAAGTAAAAAACAGTCTTAAAAAAAAAAATAACAAAAACCTCAAGGCACCCACACAGCCTGAGACAGGAAAAGGAAAAGAACAGGTCCAACAACCTCTCCATTTATATATATATATTTTTTTGAAAGAAAAATCACATTCCTGCCATCTCCCATCTTGAAGGAAAATCCTCAGTCCATATTTTTTTCCAGATTGCTCATAATAACAACCAACTGGAGAACTATTTTTTGAATAAACATGAACAAAACACCCAAAAACGAAAATGTAGAAAAACCCCCATTTTTACAGTCATAAAATGAATTTCCAGTTTTACCCAAACACTCCATTATGGAACAAACATCTCCACATCAGATTTTAAGCCACCAAATCTATCAAGAATAAGAATTTGTTTAAAAAAAAACAACCAAACTTGCAAGAATAAGAATTTGTTTCAAAATTAACCAAACTTGTAAAGAAAAAACTGAATCTATCCTTCAACCAAACATTTATGGATAATATCTCTCCTTTTTTTTTAAAAAACCCAATCATGAAATAAAAAGGTAGATTCGAATCCTACCTCATAATGCATTCCGGGCAAGAATCTTGATGAAGAGCTTCCCCAATCTGCTGCTCTAAGACTCCATTTTTGTCCAAAATCCCCAATCCCTCTTGCAAGAACTATGTTTTTCCGAAAAAAAAAAACCAAAAGCCCAAGAGCCCCCAAAAACATTTCCCAACTAGTTTAAAATGAGAAACCCTAATTTTGCCCTAATTTTCAATTTCGAATTTAGGCATTTATTTTTAAAATAAAATAATGAAAATCAAAATGGGAGTCATTCATTTCCTCTTTATTCATTTTTTCTTTTAAAATTTAAAAGCTTCCATTTCTTATTCAACTCTAATTTTTAAATTTCTTCATATCACTTTAGCCAACACTTTATATTTTGATTAATTAAATTTTCTAAAAATCAAACTTTTATACTATATCCACTTTACAAGTAAAATGGAACTAATTTCTTTTAAATAATAAAATTTACCCTTTTCTCCCAACATGCAAAAATGATTAATTTATTTCTATTTCTCAATTGACTTTAAATTTTTCCTTTCCAAAACGCATAACTCGTTAAATTTCATTATTATCGAATTTAACTATTAAATTGACTTGCTATAACATAGTAAAGCGACATTTTTAAATAAATGACTAATCTAATGCAAGAGTCTTATTTCTTCTAATTTCTCAACTACAAATACGTAAATGTTACAAATGCGCAAATGAGCACACTAATCCAAGTTAAATACCTTAAGCTTGCTACATTAATAATTTAAGGCAATCTCTTAAATTAATGATTAATCATATAAAAGAAGCTACCCATTTAAATTTCTAAATTACTAATGTGCTCGTCTACTCATAAATTTTGAATTTAATACTTAGGATAACAAACCTCACTTACCTCGCGCAAGGCACACAAATCGAGGGAGTCTTTCAAATCTCTCGACACGCATCCCAATGAAAAGCAAGCCCCATGAATCGACACACGATGCTTACCTAACCATGGCTAAGGCAAGACGAGAGTTATATGACCACTAAATCCGAATTCTAAAGATGAAGGAGGCATACTTAACCTTGCAAATCCCAAAGGAGATGAACCTTGCCCTAAGCGGTGTTGTACCTGCAATCTCCTGCACCCATGAATTCATACAAGCATGCATATACATATACATATTCAATGAAGGCGTTAGCTCAAGATTTATCACAAGAGTTAGGAACAATTACATTTACACGAGAATCGATGCAAAAGCACAATAATAAGTATGCACAGTTATTTATATTATCTAAACTACACATTTCACCATGGTTAACCTACCTTTGAAGAATGCCACATAGGAAGTCAATCATGGTCAAACGGGTTTTACAAGTCGAACTAGGGTATGGGCATTACAATCTTTTTCTCAAACTTCTTAGCTGTATATGTCTAGTAATTTGTGTCCTGTAGGGCTTCAACAATCTGTTGTTCTTTTTCAAATGAGAACTCCGCCTTGTTAGTGATAGCCTTCAAATTTTATTCACACTATAGCCTGAGTTCTCTTGACTTCTCATATTTGGACTTATAAACACCCCTTTCTTTGACCGCATGTTTCACTTGTGCTTTGTTGAATTGTGCTTCATTTACATTCACGTCTTTAATGTCCATTAGATTTGTCTCCCCAACTTTTTGCACCATAAGATTACCAAACACTTTGGCAATTTCTAATAAAGTTGGCATTTTGTTTCTAGGATATAAGGCCCATTGCAATAATACCTTCTTGCCTAGATAAAAACCCAAACTTGAGTAAATGTTGTCAATATCTTGTGGCAAAATTTTCTTTTTGTTGTCATTGCTTTTCACAAAACTATCGAACAACATGGCTAAACTCATATCCCACCTTGGCACGATAAGTACACCAACATCTTGCAGGAGCTGTCTTCCTTTGATGGGGTGATAGTGGCAAACTCTTTGTCAACATCTTGTTGCAAATTCTCAAGCAATTCACTTTCATTTTCCTGCGTGACCTCACCAACCTATTGTCTAAGTATTTTCCCCTATATTTATCTAAGAATGTTTTGAATTCATATGAGTGGATAAATTCATCATCCAAAATCAAATTCTCACTAGAAAGTTGCCTAATGTCCTCCCTGTCATCTGTGTCCTCTAATACAATCTCCTTTTTGTTGGAAATTTGGAGGAATTGATTATGTGTTGCATTGATGTTTTGTCATTGATGGCAACACTGGTTGTTTGGGTTGTTTACCGGTTTTTGATTGGTTCCGGTAGAGTGGTTGATTATGATATTGATCCGATAGGATCCAGTATGCTTTGGTTTGGATATATCATTCATGATATTCAGATATGTATCACGATCATTTGGTTCATGATTTGATGACTCGAGAGCTATCATTTGTTCTAGTAAGCCTTTTGGTCACCGGTAAGGGTTTTACCAATAGAGCTTTGTTGAATATCTTTTGATGCACGTGATAAGTGGTGTTGTTGTGGCTTCTAGATGGTTTTAAGGATACTATTGGTTATCTTGTTCATGTTCCATTTCATTGGTGGTGTTGGATTTAGTTTATGGCGACCTATTTTGGGTCTAGTGGTTATGGACCAATTTTCGTAGCGTGTTGGAGGATGTTCCTAATGCGTTATCAGTGGGATTGAATGATTGGTTTACATTATTTTTGGCCTAAGCCGACTTGGTTGATCATTGGATTATGGGTTTATGTTATGAATTTATTGTATTATCTTTAAGGTGGCTGACCTAATTGTTTAGGTCCCGGGTTGGTATAAATATGATGTAAGATCTCTTTATAGATTATGGGTATATGGATATATGGGAATATGGGTTGGTAGAAAAAGGTTATTGAATGATCTATGTGTAAATAATGTTGTAATCAAATGCATAAGGTTTGGTCGAACATACGTAGTCAAATTGGGTTTGTAAGAGAGGTTTAAGGCCTCCAACATTGAGCTTAACCAGAACTGTACTCAGGCATAGGAGATGCTATAGGTCACTCTTCTTTTCGGATTGTAGTCCGATGTTTATGTAGTCAGTGAGGCTCATTTTTGTGATGAGAAGTGCGCTCTAAGCTATTGGCCTTCCTTCATGTGCAGGCCCCTCATATTGTAATCACATACTTGCCGCAGAAGTATTATTTGACTGTGGGTAGGCTTCCCACCATGGTTTTTCCCTTTACAGGGTTTTCCACGTACAATTATTGGTGTCATGTGTTATGGATGGATGGTAACTGTTTTGTGATCTATGTTTATATTTAAATGCTTTATTAATTATTCCAGTATTTGGTTTATGCATTTCGGTATTAAGTTTATATGTTTCGATATTAAGGATTTAAATGATTAAAGTTCTATAATCTGGTGACAACTAATTCACCCCCCCTCTTAGTTGTCCTCTGGTTATCTGAGTTTTCTAACAATTGGTATTAGAGTTTGGTCCTTTCTATAGAAGCTTAACCACTTGAGGAAGATCCTGTGACATCTAGCAGTTCAAGTTCATCTGCTGCTATTTTTCGGAGAGAAATTCCTAGGCTTGATGGAACAAATTACATGGTATGGAAGATTCAGATGGAGACTCAGCTAAGATGTATTGGAAAGGAGATTTGGGAGATTACCAAGAATGGTGTTACATCATTTAATCTAGTATCTAGCAATCCTCCTCTGGCTAGTCTGGATAAAGAGCTTGAGAATGATTGTAGAGCTAGAGAAGCCCTTTTGTGTGCACTTTCTGATCAACAAATTATGGGACTAACTGACAAATCAACTGCAAAGGATATATGGGACAAATTGGAGACTCTGAATGAAGGTGACCCTACTGTTAAAATTTCTAAACTTGATGGTTACCTGGTAAGGTATGAAAATCTGAAGATGGAAGAAGACAAAAGGATTACTGCTTTTATGGAGAGAGTGAATGAGATTGTTTTGGGAATTCAATGTTGTGGTGGATCTCTGAGCAAAGATGAAATAGTTTCTAAAGAACTAATAGATTTGCGACCAACTTATAATATGAAGGTTACTACAATTAATAAGTTGAGAACTATGGAAAACACCTCTGTTAATAGGGATACCTTGGTTGGGAAATTATCTGCTTTTGAGATTGAGGAATTTTGACCTTTTGGAGCTGTTAAATCTGAACCTACTTTTCATGCATCCACATCATGTCCTGGCAAGAGTGATTGGAAATATTTATATGCGAAGGAACCTTATTTGCTAGAAGAGTACCTAAAGGATCGACAGGAAGTAAGTATGAAGGAAAATCACCTTTTAAATGATTTGCATGTAATAAGATATGTCATTTTGCATCTAGATGTCCTGAGAGGAATTCAAGATTTGAATAAAGAGCTAGAAGATCTTTTAGACCTGACCATGATTACCAGAAAAAGCATAAGTATAGGAAAAACAAAGATAAATCATGCTACTATGCGGATGAGGAAGGTGTTACTGATTCTGATGATGAACCAACACAAGATTCAGCTAGTGAATCCAACAATGGAAAGGAATGGGTATTTTTGGCTATCAAGGAAGATGATCTGGCACTTGAAGAAAAGGCCCTTGCTACTAAAATTGAAGACAAGGATGAATGGGTAATTGACAGTGGATGTTCACATCATATGACTAGAGATAAAATGAAGTTCTTATCTATGCAAGAATTTGATGGTGGTCTGGTTAGATTTGGAGATGACAAAGCATTATGATCAAAGGAAAAGGAAATATATCATTGGACGGTAAGCATAACACTGATAATGTTTATTATGTTGAAGGTTTAAGGCATAAGCTTTTGAGTGTAGGACAATGAGTGGATAAGGGATTTCAATTACAGTTCAAGGATGGAAAATGCATGATTATCACCAGATCTGGTTTGGAAATTGCAACCGGTACACAGACTAAAGGCAATATCTTTCACTTGAACTCTAGTGAGAAGACATGCTTGATTCCAAAAATTGATGAGAGTTGCCTATGGCATAAGAGGTTGTGTCATGTGAATTTTGATTGCATTGTGAAGATCAGTTCTACTAAGGGAGTTAGAGATATACCTAAGATTATAAAGCCCTATAATCTGGTATGTAAGGAATGTCAAATGGGAAAGCAAGTCAATATTTATTTTAAGAGTATACAAGACAAATCTAATGATGTTCTTGATCTTATTCATACTGGTTTGTGTGGTCATGCTAGAATCAAAAGTTTTCAAGGTGATAGATATTTCATGCTAATCACTGATGATTATTCTAGAATGATGTGGGTTACTTTTCTAAGGGAGAAGTCTTAAATATTTACAAAGTTTAAAATATTTAAAGATAAAGTTGAGATAGAGACATGATTGAAGATTAAATGTTTAAGGTTAGATCAGGGTGGAGAATTCACATCCGGTGAATTTAACAATTATTGTGAGAAGAATGGGATAAGGAGATAGTTGTCTGCACCTCAGACACCTCAGTAGAATGGAGTTGTGGAAAGGAAGAACAAAACTATCTTGGATGAAACTAGAACCATGATGATGGAAGCTAATCTACCTCATATCTAATGGAGAGAAGTTGTAAGCACATTGGTATACACATTCAACAGAGTTCATATAAAAGGAGATACCAGTAATACACCTTATGCATTATGGTTTGGTCATACACTGACAGTTAAGTATTTCAGAATCTTTGGTAGTAAATTCTATATCAAAAGAGATGATTACATTGAAAAATTTGATTCTAGATGTGATAAAGGAATATTTCTTGGTTATTCTAATGAAAGAAAAGCATATAGATGCTATAACAAAAGATTGCACAGAATTGTGAATAACACAAATGTCAAAGTGGATGAGCAAAACATAAGTCAAATCAAAACTTATGAGAGAGATCCGGTAGTGGAAATGATTATAACTGAACCAGAACAAAATGTTGAACTAGTTATTCAAGCAGTATCAGAAAATTTAACAATAACTGAAGATAAAGACAAAGGAATAGAAAATCAGAAGACTCCGAGGTATGTAAGGTTGAATCATTCTGAAGATCAGATCATTGGAGACAAAAGCAAAGGAGTGATGACAAGAAGAAGGTTGACACCTGATGAGGTATGTTTTAATTCTCAAGTTGAACTAACATCAATAATTGAAGCTTGTAAAGATGATTGTTGGATGAAAGCTATGGAAGAAGAATTGGATCAGATAGAAAAGAATAACACATGGACATTAGTTCCCCGACCTATAAATAAGAATGTTATTGGAACCAAATGGGTTTTTTAGGAATAAATTGAATGAGGATGGACAAGTTGTGAGGAATAAAGATAGATTGGTTTGTAAAGGTTATTATTAGAAGGAAGGAGTTGATAATGGTGAAACCTTTGCACCGATAGCTAGGATTGAAGCTGTGAGATTATTTCTTGCTTATGCTGCTCATAAGAAATACAAGGTTTATCAGATGGATGTTAAGTGTGCATTTCTGAATGGAGATCTTGAAGAGGAAGTTTATATTGAGCAACCTGATGGATTTTCACTTTCAGATGACAAAAACATGGTTTGTAGGTTAAGGAAAGCTTTATATGGATTGAGACAAGGCCCTAGAGCTTGGTATGCAAGACTGGATAAATATCTTTTGAAGCTTTATTTCACTAAAGGTAATGCTGACAATAATTTATATTATAAGATCACTGATGATGACATATTGATTGATTATTGAGGTCTTTGTTGATGATATCATTTTTGGAGGTGAAGATAAGTTGTGTATGGAATTCTCTAACAATATGAAGAATGAATTTGAGATGTATATGATTGGAGAGATGAGATTTTTCTTAGGTTTGTAGACTACTCAAACTGATAAAGGTATTTTCATCTATCAAACTAAGTATGCTAGAGAGCTGGTGAAGAAATTTGGTATGGAAAATTACAAACCGGTTAGTACTCCTATGGTTACGAGTGAGAACTTGACAAAGAAATATGCATCTACATCGGTAAATCCAACTAGCTACAAGTATATGATTGGTGGTTTGTTATATATGACTCAGACTAGACCAGATATAATGAATGCAATTTGTATTGTATCAAGATATCAGAGTGGTCCTAGAGAAAATCACGAGAGTGCGGTGAAAATAATTTGCAGGTATTTGCAGGGAACAACTGAATATGGTTTGTGGTATCTTAAAAATGATGAATTTACATTATGTACATATACAGATGTAGATTGGGTTGGAGATGTTGATGACCAGAAGAGCACATCCGGTGGAGCTTTCTTTCTTGGAAAGAAACTTGTTTCATGGATAAGCAAGAAACAGTCATGTACTTATTTATCTACTGCTGAAGCTGAATATGTTGCTGCTGCTACTAGCTATACACAAGTTCTATGGATGAAGCAAATTTTGAAGGATATAAAGGTGGATTGTAATGAACTGATAGTTATTCATTGTGATAACTCTACTGCTATTGATATATCAAAGAATTCGATATTTCATTCTAAGACAAAGCACATATCTATCAAGTACAATTTTTTGAAGGAGAAGGTGGAAGCAAATGGAGTCAGACTGATTTATGTGAACACTAAAGAGCATATTGCAGATATTTTCACTAAACCTTTGCCTAAAGAATCATTTGATTACTTCAGAGATAGATTGGGGGTTTCTGCCCGTTCGGCAGAGACCCGAGTGATGCTGATTGGCATCAGTGCGATATGCATTATTTGAGTTATTACTCATTTCGGATTGATGTGGTGGTGCTACTACCGAGGGGGAGTAGTCAACTGTATGTTTCAGAGGATTTATGATTTTTCTTTGATGTTTTATGCCAGATATTTGGCATTGATATCAAAGGGGGAGAGATATATGTGAAAAATAGAGCTTAACAAAATATTAGTCATAAGTGAGTTTGGTTCAAATATTCATTTCTATATCATTTTGTGGGAGATTGTTGGCTGTCTTCCTTTGGGGGAGACTTGTTTGACATTTTTTGGTACTTGATGTTTTTTCACATCTAGTGTTTCCATCAATGCCAAAAGGGGAGATTGTTGGAAATTTGGAGGAATTGATTATGTGTTTCATTGATGTTTTGTTATTGATGGAAACACCGATTGTTTTGGTTGTTTACTAGTTTCTGATTGGTTTCAGTAGAGTGGTTGATTATGATATTGATCTGGTAGGATCCAGTATGCTTTGGTTTAGATCTGGCATTCATGATATTTAAATATGTATCACGATAAGTTGGTTCAGGATTTGATGACTCAGGAGTTATCATTTGATCTAGTAAGCCTTTTGGTCACCAATAAGGGTTTTACCGGTAGAGCTTTATTGAAGATCTTTTGATGCACATGATAAGTGGTGTAGGTGCGGCTTCTAGATGGTTTTCAGGATGTTGTTGGTTATATTGTTCATGTTCTAGTTCATCAATGGTGTTGGATTTAGTTTATGGCAACCTATTTTGGGTCTGGTGGTTATGGACCGGTTTTCGTAACGTGTTGGAGGATGTTCCTGATGTGTTATCGACGAGATTTAATGATTTGTTTCCATTTTTTTCGGCCTAAACTGACTTGGTTGATCATTGGATTATGAGTTTATGTTATGAATTTATTGTATTATCTTTTAGGTGGCCGACCTAATTGTTTAGGTCCCGGGTTGGTATATATATGATGTAAGATCTCTTTGTAGATCATTGGGTATATGGATATATGGGAATATGGGTTGATAGAAAAAGGTTATAGAATAATCTGTGTGCGAATAATGTTGTAATCATATGCAGAAGGTTTGGTCAATCATAGGTGTAGATGAATAAAAATGACCATATTCTTAAATGAATATTTAATGTTCATTTTATTCTCATTCCTCTATTTAGTTAAATCTAATTTAATTAAATCATCCACATTCTTCTATTTAATTAAATAAATTATTCAATTTATTTATTTAAATTCACTTAAGCCTTTCACATCATTTAATTGAATAAATCATTTTATTTAATTAAATACATTCTCTCTACTTTTAATTAAATTTACATTTAATTAAATAGTTCACTCCAAATAAATAAATTTAATTTATTTAAATCCTCCACTTGCAACCATAATTAAAATAAAGCAATTTATTATAATTAAATCCTATTATCCCTCACCCACTTGCATTTTCCTACATCTCCCACTTGCCTCCTAACCCCCTTTCTAAATTCTTCTAGAACCCATCTAATCCTAATCAATTAGCCTAAATCCTTCAATTATTCCCTTTCCCTAAATTTGAGGATGTCACTTTTCAAATTTAGAGTAAAGTCTTCCAAAGGCATTAAAGTCTTTATGCCTTCAACAAGCTAACTTGTTGAATACCCCCAAATTTGGAAGGACTCTTACAAATTTGTCCCCAAAGTATTTTAAACCATTAATGGTTAACTAACCCTTTGTGGCATGGTTAGAGACTTTTTGCCTAACTCAACCCTCATCTAACCCAGGGGTCTCATCAAGCATTCATTACTTTGACCATGGTTATCCCTTTAACCCTTGCACAAAAGTTTATCCTTTGGGTAAAAGCTTTATCCAATGGGTAATCTTAACCTAACCTTAACCCTTACCCCCTAAGGTAACCATGAGGTCTCCTCAAGAATTTAATGCTTCTTACATCCCCTCTCAAGCAGTCTTATGCTGACAATTGTCACCATTTCATTGGTGAGAATTGTAAACATGGTTTGATAACTTTCAATCCTGGTCCTTGATAAGATCATCCAATCCTAACCATCCATTTCCTTGTTTTTCCTATAAATAGAGCCCTCATCCCTCATTCTCATAATCCAAGTATTTAGCATCATAATTATAATCATTTTTAGCAAAGCATTTAACCTCTCTTTGGAATAGAAATAAATCTAATAATCATTTTACAAGCATTTCCATCATCTTAGTTAAATCATATAAACTAGTATATCATGTTAGGATAGTATTTTACTAATCTTGTCATCTTATCATCTAGTTTAGTTCATTTGTTAGAATCATGCATAGATAGGATGCATTCATACTAAGATTGATCTAAAGCATCCCTCATTCTTACAATTGTCATCCCTAAGTCACTTTTCTCAGTGATCTGAGAGCAAAGGCATTGGCTTGAGGGGTCTTGTGAGATAGAGAACAATGGAACACCCCTTGGGAAGTTGAGCTATTCCACATAGCTCCATAACTTGCACCAAGAGTCCCATTGGTGTGTGGGCAAGTATTTAAATAAATTTTGTAATTTCCGTTTCATTGAACCGCTTTTCCTGCATACATTTCTGGCACCCACTGTGTGGCATAACCCCATTTATCAAATCAGTTTTTGAATAGGACTAACTTTGCAGGTACGCGAGAAACAAGAATTGACCTGTAGAGAACATTTCCTAGCGCATCCGGTCAACACTTCAACGCATCTGGTCTACAGTTTAGTGCGTTGGAACCATTTCTTGGCACGTAGAAACCCATCTTTAGTGCATAGCCTTTTTTTGTTTCCTATAGGTTTCGACACCTAAATTAAAGAACCCAGTGCATCTGGCAAATAGTTCAGCGCGTTGGGTCTCTATGATAGCGCATCGCAGGTTTTCTGTAGCACATAACAACAAAAAGCCAGAAAACAAATTGTAACAGAAACCTCAAATTAGACTTGTAGAAGTCCACAAAACAGATTTTTCGCTAACTGGTTATTTGCAGGTGACTAATAGTTTGATTGCAGGTTGTAGAGTTTATTTTGTTTAAACTAGGATTGAAGTAGTTTAATTTTACTAACTTTGCTATGTTAGTTAAGTTAAAATTTTATTTATTTTCTTGTTAAATAAAATTGAACTTACACCTTACTTTGTGTATCTAAAAAGAACAACAATGAAAATATTTCTTCCTTTCTTAGGAGAAACACACACTTCATTTTGGTACTCTAAAAAGAACAAACAACTTTATTTTTGCAAAGTGCCTTAAAAATAACCTCACCATCCTTTGGTGTTTAAAAGGATCAATTTTAAATTTTGCAAAGTAAAAGAACCTCACTTGTCAAGATTTTGTTTAAAGTAGATCAAAAGAGGGAAGTTCTTCCCCTTTATCGATTTCCTTTTGTTGACCAAATTGAACTTGCTTTGTTGACCAGTTTTCTTTTCACTAGCTTAAAAAATCATTGATTTGGGGACATAAAATAAACACCATGTTTTTTTGGAGCAATATCTCCATATAGACTTTAGCAAATCATTGCAATAAAAGGATAAAAAGAACACTTGAGTGCCTTTCTTCGAAAATGGAAGGTATATGCTCTCCCCTTAACTGGGTGATCAAAAAGCCAAACCACTCTTACACTTTTCGTGTTTTAAAGCATTTTAAATCCTTTAGTAGGCCTGCCCTCCCGAGGAGTTAACAAACTCTTAAAAGCCATTCTTTGGCCGATGTGAGAGGAACAATCTAAGTGGGGAACGACTTTGACACCAAGTGTTCCAATCCACTATAATCAAAAGTGGAAGGTGACGAAAGTCCCTTTCAACAGTTGCGCGCAATGATTAGCCTTCCCCCAGTATCTTTATGATACATAAAGCCTTTGTTCTAAAGGTTGGGAAGCCTCCTGAGGGAGTTTATCACTGACAACTGAATAGGAAGCTTGATTAAGAACCTTAGCATTAGAAACCTTGAGCCGAGTCAGTATCTAGACATTTGCAATATCATAGTGCAAGGGTGGGGAAGAATCCGCCCCCAAGATTACTCACCATATATCTCCCAAGATAACTACTCAACTATGAAGCAATTCACTTTGAGTTAATTTTTGGCAAAAGGCAAAAAAATGGGTGCCCCGTAGGGGGTGACAAGGCTGTTTGAGTTGACAGAGTATCGAGACTAGTGGGCTATGGTATTGTTGATGACCCTTGAATAAAGAGTCTGATTGGATTGTATTATCTGTATCCAAACCTATCAAAACACGGGGGATTTGAACGCATCCTCATAGAACATACACTTTTTGTTTAGACTAAGAAAATGGTTATCTCTTTCATGCTGTGTTTTCATTTTATACTTCAGAAAATCATCCATCATAGTTGAGAAAAAGTTTAAAAATCACAGAAAAACCAACCAAGTAAAAAACCAGGGCAATTTAGCGCATAAGGGAAACATCTTAGCACTTTGGAACCATATTTCAGTGTGTACAAACTTCAACATAGCACATCAGTTCTGAATTTTAGCACATAAACAATCCAAACATTCAACAGTTCAAACCTTAGCACTTATTGAAAACAGCCTAGCACTTCGGAGCAACAACTTAGCGCGTTGAGATAAAAAATTAGCACGTTGAGGTCAAAAGTTAATGTGTTGGTAGAACATATCAACGCGTAACTTTCCAAACCAAAGCAAAAGCAAATAGTCCGAGTTAGCATGTCAAAAGGGTAGCTTAGCGCGTTGAGATCATTCTCTAGCGCATTGGCAGCATTTGGTAGCGCATTGGGTTTCTAGCTTAGCACATAGTCGAAACTAAGAAAACAAAGAGCAAAACATAAACTTTTTTTGAAAATTATATAAACATTTTAGGAAGCCATTTTTCCTCACTCAAACTCCATCAGGCAGAATTTAAAATCAGAGTATCAAAACTATTCCAAAAACAAGATTTTCTTAGAACAAAGTTGTCAAATCCAAAAACTAGTCAAAAGATAAAACACATTTTTCCTATTAGAATCAGGTAACATCATCACACACATCGAAAGGTCCTCCAATCAAACGAATTTTATCCTAAAAACATACTTGTTTCAAACTAAAGTTGTCGAATCGAGTTTTCATATTGGGAAAGCTCGTATTCCATAACATTTGAAACACTTTGTCGTGAGGGGGCATCTAAACCTTCATTTGATAAAAGTAGACTTAAGTTTCCAAACAAGGTATCTTGAATCCAAAACAAATCAAAGGAAACCATTGATCACCTATGCATGAATAATCCTCATATTTTAAGAAGAAAGAGTATTTATCACAAAACTAAGTTAAGGAAACAACAACCTAGTTCTTAGAAACTTGCTAAAAGGAATAGATTTCTATACATCAATCACCAACTCTTCAAATCTCATCGAACATTCCTCCATCATATGCACTTGTATCTTCAAGACAAATCAAATGAATTTGACAAGGAACCATTGAGGAGTAGAGCATTTTGTCAAAAAGTGACATTCAACCAACGCTTGAATCACGGAGGAAAAATCAACCCGACTTTCTTCCCAAAAGTTTGCATTACTTACAACGTAAGTCGAGTAGAGCCGCCAACTCCTGAACCAAACACATAAGGGGAATTCATTCCCTTCATCACAGAGACTTTCTACTAGATGCCTGCTATCACTTGCTCTCAATGAAACAAACAAAGTGAAACACAACCAGAGTCCAGTATGGGGCGAAGATGATCAAATCCCTTCGACTATCCAAATCTTGAAGACACAGAGATCATTGAAGATCTCCTCCAAGAATGTCAAGAAAGTGCCTCATTTCAAAGACTTATGGAAAGACTCATAGAGGCTGACAAAGAAAAATACCTACTCATGCTCGCAAGAAAAGGAGTTAGGATTCTAGAAGACTTTGATACAAACACTTTTAGAACAAGGTCTCGACTCTATACTTATCAAGAACAACAAAGATAAGAGGAAACATGCGACATTGAGCAAGACATACCTAAGCAAAACATACCCAAGAAAAACATCCCTGAGCAAAACATACCGCTACACACACCATTCCAAACTAGAAACAATGAGAAGGAATAATTATTCCCTCGGAAAACAAATGCACCCTTGGTTGCTCTCACACAGCAAATGCAAGACATGCAACAAGGATCAACAGTATGGTATTCCTTGAATGAAATTTGTCCTTATCCTTTTGACATAAGGTTAAACATGGTACCTTTTCCCCTAAATTCAGACATTCCCAAATTTGACAAATATGATGGGAAAAGTGATCCACGCGATCATGTTCGGAAATTTAGTACCATGAGCCTAGAATTTTCCCATGATGACATCTATTTGATGAGATTATTCCCAAGAAGCTTGGAAGGGAAAACAATGGAATGGCTATCCAAAATCACACCTCCTGTCACATCCTTTGATGAATTAGTCAACAAATTTATCACTCAATATTCCTACAACATTCAACATGCCATCACCATGCTAGATGTCTGCAATACCAAACAGAAGAACAACGAAACATTCATTGTGTTCCTTCAACATTGGCGAAGAATGGTCTTGAGATATCCTCGAGCTGTGCCTGAAAAGGAAAAGATGGAAATTTTCATTGACAATTTGAATAGCGAGATGAGTTACATACTCAAACTCCAATGCATACCATCTTTTGCCAAATTGATTGAAAATGGCATCCAAGTAGAGGAGGCATGTGTAAAGAAAGAAACATTGAAATTATTCAAAGAAGGAGCAAATTCATCCAACTCTCATTACAATAACCAAAACAACAACAACTACTTAGACAAATCTAGGTTCTAGACCAGAAACAAAAGTACTGGAAATGAAGGAGGAAATGAAGCTAATGACGTGAAGTCCAAACAACCAGTGTTGGCCTTATCAGGCAATCCTCAGGCTACCAAGAATCAAAAGGGTGCTAACCAAGGAACTAACACTTATACACCAAATACCAATCAAGATCATCTCAACACAAACAACACCAACAATTCCCAAAACAATAACACCAATCGAGGAACTAATACAAACTCATGAGGTAACGCCAACAACTTTCCTAAACGTATTTACATACCATTAGGGAAATCATTGGAGTCCGCATTTAGAGAGATTTTGGCAAACAAAATTATCTCCTTACCAGCAATCAACAACTTTGAACCACAAGTCAAACCACCTTGGTGGAATGCCTCACACTTTTGTGATTTTCATCGAAACAAAGGACATCAAACAAATGATTGCATCAGGCTGAAAAAGATTGTTCAAGACATGATTGATAGAGGCAATTTAATAGTTGATGGTCTCAAGACAAATGGTGACCATGGCGCCTTTAAGAATCCTCTTCCAAACTACAATAAGGATGGAGCTTCAACATCAAATGATACACATGGAGCTCATATCAATCACATATACAATAACACCATCAATCATATAATATACAATAGCACAATCAAATAAATATCATTACAATCAAGGACAAACACGAACATGAATCGATCAATGTAACCACTAGAGCTCATAAATATGTCTTGAAGGGGCATACATCAGCAGCAAACACCATACCCAAAATTCAATATGATCTGGTCTGTTAACTGCGCAAAACTCTTGCTCAAATATCTATATTTGAGTCGTTGAAACTTTCACCAAAACACAAGGACATCTTGGAACAAGCACTATTGGAAACAAATGTACCTCAGGATCTGGATATTGACAAATTCCAAGCCATGGTAGCTCACATGACAAGGCCTCATAATCTCACTTTTTCTGAGCAGGATAATGTTTCATTGAGCCATCCACATAATACTCCACTCCAAATTGAAGTCTTGGTCTATAAACATCGAGTTAAAAGAGTATTAATAGATGGAGGAGTTGGACTCAATATCTGTACCTTAAAACTTATCTAGGCATTAGGCTTCTCTGAGCAATCTATTGATCCATGCAAAAAGATCACTATCAAAGCATATGATGATGTAGAAAGATCATCCAAAGGAATAGTGGTGTTGCCAATTCAAGTGGGACCGATACAAAAGGACACTATGTGCCAAGCCTTAGATATAGACCTCACATATAATATCTTATTAGGTCAACCTTGGATACATGAAATGCAAGCAGTACCCTCAACTTATCACCAGTGTGTTAAGCTCCCATACAATGGACAGGAGATTTCTATTTCAACAGATCATAACCCTTTTCAATATTGTAATGCTATGGGGGCAGCCCAAGATAGTTTTGTTCCACATAACAGAGAAAAACAAATTTCCTCAGCACTGGATTTTCAACAAGAAAAGCCTAAATCTTTATCTATGGATTTCAAACAGAAGATGAAAATCAAAGAACAAGGAATGGGAGAGTACTCTTTGGAACCCTTGCATTTAATCAACTTACTAGCATCACCTAAATCTCATGGGCTACCTTTAGCATCAACACATCAAGCAACACAACCCATCACCAAGTTTGATGTCAAATTTATTCAACTAGGCACACTAGCACATGAATCAGAAGAAAAAGACATCCTTAGTTGGCTATACAAGGATGAAGAAGAAGTCCGAGTAGATACTATGGATGTCGCTATACCAACACAATTGTATGAAAAAGGCTACCTAATCATGAAATAAATGGGATACAATTGCAAAGGACCTATCGACAAGCGTCAGGAAGGCATCACAAAACCATTAGATCCTCCTTCATAGTTTTCTAAAGACAAAACAAGATTGGGCTATGAACACACTCTACCCCCAAAGAAGACACCAAGTAAATATCAAAAACCTCAGTGGAAAGAAAAGAAGAAATACAAGGAGGACTCATGGAAGGAGGTGAATCAACAGAAACAATACGAAAGGAATGTGAGTACTAGGAAAAAGAGATATAACAAGAAGAGTCAACCATTCAAAAAGAAGAAGCACCTTGTGCAGAAGTACATCATGTTCAAGAACTTGTTTCAAACAAAGAAGAATCACCCCCTACCAATCTCATTAATCCCTGAGGAGAGACATTATATGAGAAGATGGAACGAGTAGAAGCGAGATCTGATACGGAATCAGAGAAGACTGTCAGATTAGTATCAATCATCAAAGACATGTTTTCACCCTACAACATACCAGTCCACAACACTGAAAGAATCTGGGATAATACCTCTGAGACTAATTCAAATGAATATGAATGGGGTAGCTGTTCCAATGTTACTGAAGATATTGCTGAAAACACCAGTCATGCACCCCTTTCTCAAGACGGACAAGGAATAGAAACTAGACTACTTGAATTTGGTCCACAAAATATCTATGACGCCAAGGAAAATGGGCAGCAACATTATGAACAAGTTTACATGGAAGATGATACCATTGAAGGCCTTGACAAAATCATTAACTTATTTAATATCCCAGCCAACCTTGGTGATACCTCCATCCTGACACTTACAGTGGCTGAACTCGACCCACCCAATGACTCTTTACCACTCATCTTTCCTGACCTCATAGATTGGGATGAACCTGAAAATCATGACATACTGATTTTCCCAAATGATGATTCCATTATCCATTATGTATCGTCAACCCAGAAACAAACTCTACCAGTAAACAAAGTAACGATGTCTGCAATCAGGGGAGTGCCAAGTCTCTCAGTCACAAAAATGAAAGAAATAAAGGATCTGCTGCTGAAAACCAGTCAATGGCAGCACTAGATCACAAAAAGTAAAAATAAAGGATGCATCTGCAAGTGAAAACCTTTTTGAGGCACCTAAAGATGAGAGACTTGACACTCTTCTTGAACATTATCAGGAGGGATCACCCATATTGGTTGAGCCCACTCAATCAATCAACATTGGTACAATAGAAGTAGCCAAAAACATACACCTAGCAGAACCTCTGATAGAGGCAGAAAAACAAGAGTTTATCAAATTCTTTAAAGAAAAGCAAATCAATTTTGCTTGGTCATACACAGATATACCCGGAATCGATCCACATCTAATCATGCATCACTTGTCTATTGCTCTAGGAGCTAAGCTGATTAAGCAAAAATTGAGAAGGATGAATCCACATGTAGCACTCATGGTCAAAGCTAAGCTAAAGAAACTATTAGACGGCGGATATATTCGACCTATAGACTATGCTAAATGGATTTCAAACATTGTGCCAGTATCAAAACCAGACGACAGTATCAGGATATGCACCGATTTTAGAGAAGCCAACAAATCCTGTCCAAAGGATGACTTTCCTTTGCCCAGTATCAACATAATTGTAGACCTCATAGTAGGCCATGCAATGCTATCACTTATGGACGGATTTTCTGGTTATAATAAAATCAAGATAGCTCTAGAGGATCAAGATAAAACAACGTTTACCTGTCCTTGGGGAACATATTGTTGTAATGTCATGCCTTTTGGCTTAAATAATGTTGGGGCAACTTATCAACGAGCAATGACAACAATCTTTCATGACATGATGCATACCTTCATGGAGGACTATGTGGATGATTTACTAGCTAAGTCATTTACTCAAGCAGAATATCTAGGCATATTAGTGAAATTTTTTGAAAGGTTGGAGAAATTTCAAGTCAGGCTCAACCCTAAGAAGTGTGTCTTCGAGGTTACATCAGGAAAACTATTAGGCTACATCATCTCAGAAAAAGGCATTGAAGTAGATCCAACAAAGGTACAAGCCATCATGGAGATGCCACCACCTAAGAACATCGACCAACTCAAATCCTTGCAAGGACGGCTCCAGTCAATCAGGTGGTTCATCACCCAATTAGTAGATAAAACCCTACCATTCAATCATTTGCTACATAAGAATGTACCATTCAGATGGGAAGCCAAATGTGCAAAATCATTCTACTAAATTAAGAAATAACTAATGAACCCACGAATTTTGGTACCACCAATAGAAGGGAAGCCACTTATTCTCTACATATCTACAACAAATATATCATTGGGGGCACTGTTAGCACAAGAAAATCAAGAAGGCAAGGAATGAGCTATCTATTATATCAGTAGAACTTTAAATGGATATGAACTCAATTATACATTCATTGAGAAGGCTTGTTTGACAGTGGTATTTACTTCTCAAAAGTTCCAACACTACATGCTAGCTCACACAATCAAGCTAGTACCAAAAATTGACCCTCTAAAGTGCTTGCTCAACAAAGAAGCTCTCACAGGAAGATTGGCTAAATGGGTAATGATTCTTAGCGAATTTGATATCCACTACATAGAGCGTTGAGCTATCAAAGGACAAGTGATTGCAAATTAATTAGCCAATGCACCAATACCAGATAAACAACCAATGGAGATCGAATTTCTAGATAGGGATGTTCTTACTATTACCACCAAGCAATGGACCCTATACTTTGATGGATCCTATGCTCAACATGGCTCAGGTGCTGGGATTCTGTTCATCACTCCTGACAGATACACCATACCAAGATCATATAGACTCATGTTTCCATGCACAAATAACATTACTGAATATGAGGCACTAGTTACAGGAATCAAAATGGTTGTGGAATGGACAATCATAGAATTGGAAGTCTACAGAGATTCACAACTAGTCATAAATTAGATCAACAATGACTATCAGATGAAAGATGACAAGCTGCTACCATACAAATGAATGGTGGATGATTTCAAACAATATTTTGAACACATCACCTTCGAGAAAATACCAAGGTTGGACAACAGAGAAGCTGATGCAATGGATACTATCGCTTCATTGCTACAAAGTCCAGAACAACAGAGTCATTATGAGTTTCTGGTACAATAATTGTTTTCCCCAGCCTATGATAATTTCGCATCCCATGTTATCTATGCCCTAACTGGTTTAGACTCTCCATTATACAGAACAATATACGACTATCTCAAAACCAATACCCTACCCATTGACCTATCTCGAAATAAAAAAATGCAACTTCATCCGACAAGCCGCCTATTATACCCGCACTACTGATACTCTTTACCATCGAGGTCTAGATGGTACTCTTCTTCGTTGCCTTGATCGTAATGAATCTGACTTTGCTTTACAAGAGCTTCACAAAGGTATCTGTAGCACACATTTAAGTGGTCCTACTCTTGCTAAAAAACTTCTAAGAATGGGATATTAGTGGCCGACAATGGAAAAGGATTCTTATCATTTTACAAAGAAATGTCCTAAATGCCAAATCCATGGCAATCTTATACATGCAACAACATAGGATTTGTAGCCATTCACAACATCCTGGCCCTTTTGCCAGTGGGGACTAGACTTAGTAGGCAAAATACACCCTTCATCTTCAAATGGACACAAGTTCATTATCATTGCAACAAAATAAATTTCAAAATGGATTGAAGCAGTCCCCATGACCACAGTGACTGGAAAACAAATTGCCTCTTTCATTCTTAATTATCTAATCTGCAGATATGGTATTCCACATTCCATCATCACAGATAATGGACGACCTTTCAAAAACCAGGATGTGTGAGAACTATGTGAACGATTCAAAATCCAACATCGTTTCTCTACACCTTACTACCCATAGAGGAATGGCCAAGTCAAGGCATCCAACAAAACTATATTGAAAATCCTCAAGAAAACAGTGAATGATGCAGGAAAAGATTGGCACGTGCAACTCAATCCAACACTTTGGGCATACAAAACTAGCATCCACATGCCTATAGGAGCTACGCCATATTCATTGGTGTATGGATCAGAAGCAATTTTACCCCTAGAGGTAGAAATCCCATCTCTTAGAGTATCTTTGAAAGGCCTCATTCCAGATGAAGAGTATCGAGCAAACAAACTGTAAGAGCTAGAACTTCTAGATGAAAAGAGACAACATGCCTATACTCACCTCAAAGCATATTAGCAATGCATGTGCTGAAGCTACAATCACAAGGTCATCCCTAAAATTTTATAAATCGGTGATCTTGTACTCAAAGAAAATCCCAGAAATCAACAGGATCGAGAAAAGAAAGGGAAATTTGAACCTAACTGTTTGGGTCCCTATGTCATCATATCAACCTATGGATCAGGTGCTTATTAGCTAAAAAATTCAGAAGGAGATGTGCTTGAAGAACCAACCAACAACATCCATTTGAAGAAATACTATACTTGAGCAGTCTAATGCACGGAAAAGTCAAAAAATCAAAAACATAAAAAAAAATCAAAAAATACAAAAAAATAAAAAAATCAGAAAAAGCAAAAAAAGTGCAATAAAAACAACTGGTGAAAACCTGGCAATAGGCGCTATTGTGAGAGGAAAACTCCTCTATCTATCTTTACTCTCAAACTTTTATATCCACAATCAAGCACTACCAGCCATCGCCCAACACTTTATCAAAATAGCATTATCCAGGACATACTTAGTGTAGTCATTGTCCTTGTTTATCCAAATATCATTTTGTCATATCCCACCATGGCTTGGTAATCACTGTGCATATCCATGTCAGGAAGTACATATAGCTAGGGGCATCATTGATCAACATTCCATCCTAATTCAAAACTTGTAGCAGACTAAGAGCATCATGTCCAACAACAAATCAACAATCAAGAGAACAAAACATTGATCATTTAACAGATTCACAACCCATGATGGATGATTTTCTAAAGTATAAAATGTTTGCATCTTGCATGAAGTTTTGACTATTTTTGCACTTGAACTTTTTTTTTGAACTATTGGATACTCTAAATTTTCTCAACGATGCATCGAGCTAGAGAAAGTAATCGAGACTCCAATATTTTTTGATTTTTCTGTCTGTGAGGTGATCACTTGTACTGTACAAATACTTGTCTCACAACGTGATTCAAAGCATATCACTGAAGACATGGTTCCACTTTGCACATACAAATAGTTTAAATCTTATCTGTTTATATGCAAGTTACACTCAGGTCATCTTGGTTCATTATTTTATATGGTGAAAATGGATAACAATAATAACAATATTGAAAGGCTAAATAGATTCAACCACAAAACCCTAGCCTAACAATCAACAAAGATCCACCATAACATAAGAAGATTACCTAAGACAATGCAAATCAAATGAAATCACAAAGATTATACCATCACATGTCCAATAGGGTTTTGATCTCCATTCTTCCTATCTCCATTGATCTTGCTTGATATATTTGCTCTCAGATTTTATGTGCACAAGAGCTCAACAAAGAACGGAATGTGGTTGCAAGTAGGATCGTAGTGTAGTCAAGTCTTCCAAATTGTCAATTAGGGTTTGATAATGAAGAAGGCATCTCCTTAAATAGAAGATACAATATGAAATGGAGGGATAAGATTGAGAGGTGTAAAAAGGAGGTCGGCTAGGATTAGAGGGTAGGTAGAAGAAATAATAGAATAATGAAAGTGGTAGGTAGTGTAAGAATTAAGAGATGAATGACATGTGTCATGTGTAGAAAAGGCTAATGAATTAATTAAATAAATAAAGATTTATTTAATTAATAGAAGAAGTGAGATCAATTAAATAAATAAGATATTTATTTAATTTAGGAAAATGATAATTTAAATAAATAAATGTATTTATTTAAATGAGAAATAAGGCTAGAAGAGGATAAATGAATTAATTAAATAAATAAGGATTTATTTAATTAATAGAAGAATTAAGCTTAGATAATTAAATAAATAAAATATTTATTTAATTAGACTGCACAATTTTAGGTGTCTACATTTTGCCCCTCTTTGAGACAATGCGGCTTGTCGCGTTGTTTCAAAGAAGATAAGATGAACTAATACAGAGTTGCCCCAGAATGGGAATGATATGCCCCCTCGAGAGATTGGATGAAAATGTCTGAAAAGATTGCAGACAATCTCTCGATAAGAAAGAAAGGCTAGAATGGACTGACCGGATAAAGTGACAAAGTCACGGGATAAAGAAGACTGACGCGGGAAACGAAGGCGAGGGCTAGGGTAGGCTATAAGATAGGCCATGGGGGAAAATACATCCTCATTGTCATCCACGCATTCACAAGAGCATATTGCAGAGTGAAAATAGAGCAGGAGCAGTCAGCAGCGATGGCTTTGGTTCATAGATTTGACCACGTTCGCCGATTCTAGAGGCCGGCAGAGGCAGGAGAGCCGGTAAGTACCATCAAACCTCCTCATATTTTGACGCATGTATTTTTGTCATTAATGCATGCTAGTTAGAGCAATAAATGCACTTAGGAATAGGGTACCAAAAAGGTCTGAAAACGTGCAACCGCATCTGCGTCGGTGCCAGGCGCGTCCGTGTCTGACAGGCGCGTCTGTGTCGGTGCCAGGCACGTTTGTGTTTGGAACCGCGTTTGTGTCGATTGCGGGCGCATCTGCGTCGTGCAGGGGCGTCTACATCATGAAGTCGCGTTTATGCACGGTATGAGTGCGTTTGCGTTATACAGGCGCGTCTGTGTTGTATAGGCACGTCTGTGCAGTCTATAGGCGCGTTTGTGTTTTTCAGGCGCGCTTGTGCAGTCTATAGGCACGTTTGTGTCAGTCAAGTGCGTTTGCGTTGAAAAATGCAAGTTTTGGTCTTCTAGGTCAAATCGGCAGTTCTGTGATGAACATACGTTGTCGATTGGATAAGCTGCTGAGAGGATACACTCAAGCAGGTCCTTTAGGAAGACTGGGATAGATCAAGGCACTTTGTGATGAACAGTGAGTACCAAGATAGAGTACTTTGTGATGAACAGGGAGTACCCCAAAGTATGAGCAGCACTTTGTGATGAACAGGGAGTGCAAATGTGAGGAACACTTTGTGATGAACAGGGAGTATCACACACGTAGTACTTTGTGATGAACAGGGAGTACTACTAGGATAGAAGTAACACTTTGTGATGAACAGTGAGTGTCACTAGGATAGATTTTCATATGCATTTAGATAAAAAGTAGCATTTTGTGATGAACAGTGAATGCCACCATGACTGACATGATTAATTTGCTTGACTGCAGGAGTACTTGCCTATGCTGGAGTCACAGGAGAGATTCCCGTCGACGCAGAGATTGCGACCCGAGCTGACCTTCGAGGACAGAGCTGCTATTGAGGCTATGGGTCTGAGACATATTCTGTATGTGCCTGAGTTTCGGGCAAACATGGGTTTGCTGACTGCGCTTGCTGAGAGATGGCACTCGGAGACGTGCACCTTCCATTTGCCGATGGGTGAGATGACAGTCACCCTTGAGGATGTCTACAAGATTCTGCATATACCGATTGATGGAGACTTGATTCCATATGATTGAGATGGTGACAGAGAGGCATTGAGACGGGTGTTCCAGGATCCTGACCTAGAGATGAGGGCTAGTCATGTGGCATGGGACACCATGACAGCCACAGGGTTAGCATTGCCAGCTGTGATTGGAGGAGTGATTAGTGGGTTCTTGTGTCCGAATAGGGCGACACGGGGATTGGCAGTGGGCTGGGGTGGAGCATTGGAGACACTGGTGACGCAGCACACCAGATATGCTTGGGGACCATGTGTGTTGGCCCACTTATATTATGAGCTTCACCAGTTTGTGTACCATGGGTCAGTTGGATTGGGTTGTGGGGTGACACTACTGTAGGTTTGGGCCTATGAGCATCTGCCAGTGACGAGGCCGATACGCTTTCGAGGCAGGGGACATGGACGCAACTTTGTTCACTTGTACAACATGATCACCTCACAGCCGCGGATTGGCAGGTTAGAGCATTGGCGGCGAGTGCTGGATGATATTGATGTAGTCATTTGGAGACCGTATCTAGGATGCGAGGAGTGGGAGGATGACGCATTGGAGTTGCCATACACCTTTCGGAGTAGGTATCTGATTGGGCGGACGCCCTATGTGTTAGAGAGGTAGCTTGTGGACAGAGTTGGCCGACAGTTCGGCCGGATTCAGAGGATGCCACGAGGCTCAGGTATGTATGCCCGTACAGTTAGGGATCAGGCGCAGTTTGGGCCTCTATTGTCATATGATCAGGTGCTGACACAGCTGGCAGAGATGATACCTCTACCTTGGGACATGTGGCTAGAGGTCGACGATGCTAGGATGGATGCTGAGTATTCAGCATATTGGGCGGAGCATCCATTCCCACGACTGACAGATCCAGGGGAGCTATTGGATGGAGATGGAGGAGGAGATGATGATGATGATGGCGGGGGTGATGGGGGTAGAGGCCGATGGAGGCAGAGGGGAGTAGTGGGAGAGAGGCGAGTTGCACCTCGGAGAGAGGGTGGAGAGGAGCGACAGGCTCGGGTGGTGAGGGGTCACGGTGGATTACCCCTACAGGTACCAGCAGCACAGGATCCCAGGCAGAGACAGGGACAGGGACAGGTGCAGGGACAGAGGCATGCACAGAGACAGGTACTCGTACAGGCACCAGTACAGGTACCGATACAGGGGCAGGCACCTGCAGAGGGAGAGCCACAGGCCAAGGCAGAGGGTGGGGATCCAGAGGAGGATGAGCTGATTGAGCTCAGGGAGATCTGCCAGGGTCAGGCAGACGAGATACAGGAGTTGGAGAGGGAGAGAGACCGACTCAGGATGAGGCTTAGGGATACTGAGCGGGAGAGAGATCAGGCGATTCAGCGCTACACAGAGGCTGAGACAGCGCTGAGGGCAGGGAGGCAGGCGGCGGAGGACACAGGGGTAGGCTATGCATATGTCCTACGGGTAGGAGAGGAGATAGGGTACTGGAGGGACCTCTACTACGGTGCAGTGCCAGTAGATCAGCGGGCGAGGAGCTTCCATAGACCGTCGCGTACAACGACAGCTACAGGAGGGAGTCGGAGGAGGCAGGCATCTAGCAGTGGGGTCATGGGTCCTCCACCACCACCAGATAGAGGGGGCAGGCGAGATGATCCTGGGGTGGGTCCTTCAGGGGCTCAGATTCCATCGAGGCCAGGCGGCTTCGAGGGAGGGAGTTCATCATAGCCTTAGAGGGCTCCCATTGTATCAGTGTTGTACCATTCTTTTGTATTTGTAGACGCCTGCGGGTGATTGTAGCCATATGATTTTGACATCATTGTATCATGACATTTTTGATTATATATATGAGATGATTCATCTTTGCGGCAACTATATGCATGTGTACCTGTGTGATGAGATGTTCTTATGTGATGCTTATGATATGGATGCAAATATGTATGTAATGCAATATTTTTGTTCTTTTGTGTTTTAAAATGTTTCATGTGTATGCATGATGCAAATGTAAATATATGTAATGCATATGAATATGATAATGCAAATGTAAATTGTGCTAACAGGTATTGTGTGCAGGATGTGATGCAGTTGTGATATCTATATGTATGTATGAAATGCTTATATGTGGTAATGTAGGTGCAACTACATGAAATGCAGATGTTTTTGGTGTGTCATTATACTCAGTCATGTGATAGCAGGCTACGCGGACTCGAGAAGGATGATGGAAGTCAATCAAGAAAGGGGGGATGAAAGACAGAAGATATGAAAGTGAAAGAGCTTCTTGTGCGTTATCATCATTGAGCTTTATTATGGCAAGTAGGTTATGACAATCGAGGCATATGTTCGACCCAGAAAGTCATTGTACCTGTTTGCATGGAGATAAGACAGTCACAAACAAGGAATGCCCTAGTTCACACTAGACTCACGGTGTCCTCATATCCTTGGACAAGTCATAGCATTACTAAGAGACAATCCACAGACAACAAATAGAAATAGGTGACGATACCCCATCCTCGCCTTTCTAGTCAAAGACATCCTGGAGATAGAATCTCTAGTCAGAGACATCTTGGAAAAGCTAAAAGACATGTCACCAAACAGATAAAATCAAGGAAAACCAAGACTCGACACCAACATCTACTGTAGTCCTCGAGTTTAGTGTCTCTTGTCACTTGTATAAGTCATGTTTGATTGTGGTCACAATGTTTACTTTCACAAAAAGGATAGATAGCATTGAACCATATGTTGTCTGAGTCTGTTGAAAGGTTTGATTTTGTTGAAGCCCATTGTTGCTGCTGTGTCTCATCTGAAACTGACTGAATCCATGAAACTGATACTTTATTGTGGAGAAGATGAAACTTTATTGCGGATCTGTGATGCAGATGTTGCTTTACTGTGGATTGTGCGCGAATAGACTGAAGAAAGCTGGAAGAAATTGTACTCCTCGAAACATGTGATGTTCTCAGTTCTACACCCATCACTAGACATAGGATTTGCCTTAGCCACAGATAGGATCTGATTTATAATGGATGGAAAAGGATGTTTATTATGAATGGCTAACCAATCTTAGGTAGATCAATAACAAGCCATGATGGGAATGGGTAAGTTTATTATGAACGAATAGGTTGTGAGTGTGTGCAAAGTGAAATGATGAAAGAGAGTCCTGAAGGAGGGAGGAGCAATGTCTCTATGCATGGCGCTGGTGACCCAGTTTTCACCATGGTACTTGCCCAGGGCACCACCGAAGTGGTTTTCACTGTTGGACGAAATTATTTCTCTTTACTTTTTTGATTTTTCAATGTTTTTTGTGTCACAAGGCGCCTGTTTGCCAGGTTTTCACCAAGTAACGATTTTTTTTTGTTTTATAATTTTTTTTGTATTTTTGAATTAGGATATTTCGACGAGCTATGTGTAGAACCTGCGAAGGTGCATGCTGTTGATAGGATCTTCCAAAGGTTCACCTTCTGTAGTTGAGAGCTGATATGCCCCAGATCCATAAACTGCTGTGATGATGTAAGGACCAAGCCAGTTTGGTTCAAACTTGCCCTTCTTCTCTCTGTCTTGCTGATTCTTGGGGTTTTCTCTGAAAACCAAGTCACCTACCTCAAATGTGCGAGGCTTGACCTTGTGATTGTAGCTACGACTCATTCATTGTTGGTAAGCCTTGAGATGATTAAAAGCAGTTTGTCTCCGTTCATCCAGCAGTTCTAGTTCCTGTAAGCGAGAGACCCTGTAGTCTTCATCAGTGATGATGTTTTGCAAAGAGACCCGTAAAGAGGGTAACTCGACCTTAATAGGCAAGATGGCTTCAGAACCATAGACTAGTGAATAGGGTGTAGCTCCTATAGGTGTACAGATGCTTGTGCGGTAGGCCCAGAGTGCAGGATTAAGTTGGATATGCCAATTACGGCTAGCGTCGTCGACTGTCTTCTTGAGGATTTTAAGGATTGTTTTATTAGACGCCTCAGCTTGGCCATTACCTTGGGGGTAATATGGTGTGGAGAAACGATGGGAAATATGGAAGTGGTCACAGAGTTCGCGAACATCCTGATTTTTGAAGGGACGCCCGTTATCAGTGATAATGGAAACCGGAATATCGTATCGGCAAATGATATAGTTAAGGATGAATGTAGCAATTTGCTTTCCCGTAACTTGTGTGAGAGGCACGACTTCAATCCATTTTGTAAAATACTCTGTGGCAGTGATAATGAATTTATGACCATTAGAGGAAGGAGGGTGAATCTTGCCTATGAGATCGAGTCCCCACTGACAAAAGGGCCAAGGAGACGCAAGTGGTTGTAGTTCTTGTGCTGGCGCATGTATGAGGTCTCCATGAATTTGACATTGCTTACATTTCTTGACAAACTGATATGAGTCTTTTTCCATATTGGGCTAGTAATATCCAGTCCTAATGAGTTTCTTGGCCAAGGTAGGACCACTAGCATGTGGACCACATATCCCTTCATGCACTTCACATAACGCAATCTGAGCTTCGTCGCTTTCTAGACATCTAAGAAGAGTGCCATCTAGACCTCGCCGGTATAGGATATCACTAAAATGACATATCGAGAGGATTGGTGAATGAAGGTGCGATGTTGGTTATTTGATAGATCAGGAGGTAGGGTATTGTCGCGAAGGTATGTGAAGATAGAGCCATATAACTGGGATTCAGGACCAACAACGCATATCATCTCAGTAGGCATTATCTCATATGAAGGGACCAAAAGGTTATCCACCAAGAACTCATAGCGGGTCTCGTTTGGAGGTAAATCAATCAATGAAGCAATTGTAGCCATGGCATCTACGGCGCGATTATGCTCTCTTGGTATCTGCTCAAAGTCTATCTTTGTAAAGTGCTATTTCAGATCATCCACCATTTGTTTATAAGGCATTAACTTTTCATCTTTTGTTTGATAATCACCAGTTGCTTGACGGATAACAAGTTGGGAGTCTCCAAAAACACGAAGTTCCTGGATCTTCCATTGAACTGCAATTCGTAATCCTATTGTTAATGCCTCATATTCCGCTATATTGTTAGTGCAAGGAAATGATAAGCGATATGATTTTGGTATAGAATCCCCTTGAGGAGTTATAAAGAGGATGCCAGCTCCTGCCCCATGCTGTGTATATGAGCCGTCAAAGTATAGTTGCCATGGCTTTGCATGTGACACTGTTAAAATGGATTCATCTGGAAATTCTAAGCTTAGAGGAACATCATCTATCATGGGAGCATCTGCTAATTGATCTGCGATGGCTTGTCCTTTTATTTCTTTTCTGTCCACATACTCGATGTCAAATTCACTCAGTATCATTATCCATTTGGCTAGTCACCCAGTAAGTGTTGCTTTATTGAGAAGGTATTTTAATGGATCAATTCTTGCAACCAACTTAGTCTTATGAGTGAGCATGTAATGTCATAATTTCTGTGAAGCAAAGACCACAGTGAGACATGCGCGCTCAATTGGTGTGTAGTTTAGCTCGTATCCCACCAATGTGCGACTGATATAGTATACAACTTTTTCCTTGCCCCCAGCAATTTGTTGTGCTAAGAGTGCTCCTAGTGCTGTCGGAGTAGCTGATATGTATAGTAGTAGTGGTTGATCTGGAATTGGTGGCATCAGAACTGGTGGATTTAGGAGATAGTCTTTGAGCGTCTGGAAAGCCTGTTGACAGTTGTCATCCCATTTGAATTTGATGTTTTTATGTAGCAGGTGCTGAAAAGGATTACACTTATCCGCCAGTTGTGCTATGAATCTTCATATGGACTGGAGTCTGCCTTGTAAGGATCGAAGTTGACTGATATTTCTTGGTGGTTGCATTTCCAAGATAGCTTTGACTTTTACTAGATCCGCTTCAATTCCTCTTTTGGACACGATGAATCCTAGGAGCTTCCCTGAGGTTACTCCAAAGACACATTTCTTGGGGTTTAATCTTACTTTGTATTTTTCCAACCGATCAAAGGCAACTGAAAGTATGTCCAAGTGTGTATTTCTGTCTATTGATTTGACCAAGAGGTCGTCAACATAATCTTCCATAGTTACATGCATGAGATCATGAAAGATAGTAGTCATAGCTCTTTGATATGTAGCACCTGCATTTTTTAGCCCAAAGGGCATGACATTCCAACAGAAAGTTTCCCACAGACAAGTAAATGTCATTTTGTGTTGATCCTTGGGTGCAATTCTTATCTAATTATAGCCAGAGAATCCATCCATTAATGATAGCATTTCATGACCTGCTGTGAGATCAACGATCAAGTCAATGTTTGGTAATGGGAAGTCATCCTTTGGACAAGCTTTGTTGATGTCTCTGAAATTTGTGCAAATTCTGATGCTGCGATCTGGTTTACTGACAGGTACCAAGTTAGAGATCCATTCCGGATAACCAATTGGGTGTATGAATCCGACATCCAATAACTTCTCCAGCTCTACTTTGACTAGTAATGCCACTTGTGGATGCATTTTTCTCAATTTTTGTTTTACTGGTTTTGCCCCCGGTTTGACTGTCAGATGATGCATTACCAAATTCGGATCCAATCCAGGCATATCAGCGTATGACCAGGCGAAGTTGATTTGTTGCTCTTTGAAGAAACTTATGAATTTTGACCTTTCAGACTCTGTCAGTGATTGAGCTAGGAATATGTTGTGCGGAACCTCTTCTGTACCAATGTTTGTTTTGATAGTTTCTTCTACCAACATGGATGATTTTTCCTCATATGATGATGGGAGAATGTCGAGCCTTCCATCTTCGGGCGCCTCAGAGAGGTTTTCACCCTCATATACGTCCTTTCTTTTTACTTTTTTGGGGTCAGATAGCGCCACAGTGTGGTTTTCGCCATAAGACCCTTGATTTGTTCTTATTTTCACATTTTTGCGACTGGAAGGTCCGACACCCTCACCAAAATATGCCACGCTATTGAGTTCTATGGTGTATCCCGCTTTGTGGTCTCCAGGGGGAAGATCATTTCGTATGCCTAGATAATCAATAAAAGCTTCATCGTTTTGGAATGTATCCAACTGTGCAGGTCCTTCATTATCCCAGTCAATGAGTTGGTGATGAACGAGGGGAAGGCCGTTAATGTCTTCGAAGTTAGCGGGGCTAAGAGTGAAGATGTGGTTATATTCGGGTATGTCAAGGTAATTATCGAGGTCATCGACGGCACTCTCCTCATCAGTCTCGATCACAAGCGAGTCCAAATTATCATTACTAGTAGCGCATTCCAGAACAGGTGTTCTCATCCTATGTGATTTCAACCTAGAACCTTGAGACAAGGACTGTGTAGACTTCTCATGGGTTGTTTCTTGACCAACTCTGAATTTGTTATAAAACTCCTCCTCTTCTGTGTGTTCACCTAGCTCTCTGAATGTCTCGATGAGCTCATAGTCACTGGAGGATTTGTCTGAACCCCATTCCCATTCGTTGGAGTCTGTGGAATAGCGATCCTCTTGTTGAATTTTGGCAATTTTGATTTGTGATGCCTCTTCTGTCCTTTTAGTGTGGATCTTGGAAGTCAGAAAACCAAGTCCCTTCGAGCGTTCCCTTTTTATAGTCAATTTAGGTTGTAAGGGCTCCATAACGCCTTCTTTGCGTAACCCAAGAGGGCTTTTTCCATCATATCCAAATTTTTGTAGAATCTTGAAGCCTTTGCCATATTTCTCATAGGGTATATTGATCTGATCTTGTGTGTCATCTTCAATGTCTTTGTAGAGAATTTTGTATAAACCTTCCTCTTCCAGTTCTCCCCATCTTTGAAAGGTAGTAGGATCCCATTTGAGTGTCATGATGAATGTTTGCTTGTTAGGATGTGGCCTTCCATATTCTTTTGGAGAGTTCATGACTTGTCGTAAATACATGGTCTGATTTAAAGTGTATTCTCCCATGCCTTTGTCCCGAAATTTGCCTTTAAGTTCACCTTGTTTTGATGTCGAAGGTTTTAATGACTCAGGATCAATGTATGCCGAAGAAGGAACCGCTTTACGAATACTGGGAATGATGGTCTCAGTATGTGATCTCAAGTTATTGCAATATATGAATGGATTAGGATCACCGTTAACTGTTACCTCGACTCCGTTGTGAGGAAACTTAATGCATTGATGATATGTCGATGGGACTGCCCTCATTTCATGAATCCAAGGACGTCCTAGCAATATATTATAAGTGAGATCTAAATCCAGGACTTGGCAAACCACATCCTTTGTAACTGGCCCAATTCTTAGAGGTAAGGTGACTGTGCCCTTGGATGAGCGTTCTTCATCATCATATGCCTTGATGGTGATTTGATTCTTTGAATTCATAGCTTTATTGGAATATCCCAATTGTTTAATGGTGCTCAATGTACAAATGTTTAGACCAGCTCCTCCATCTATCAGGACTCACTTTATTCGATGTTTGTGTATGAAGGCTTCAATATGTAATGGTGCATTATGTGGCTGACTTATGGAGGCGTCATCAGCTTCTATGAATGTAAGGGAATGTGGAATGGAAAGGTATCCCACCATGGCTTGAAACTGGTCCATGTTCAGATCAGTAGGAATGGCAGTGTCTCTCAAGATTTTGTCAAGAATAGCTTTATGAGCGGGGGATATGTGTAAGAGCTCAAGGATGGAGATGAGCGCGGGTGTCTTCCCTAACTGTTCTACAAGGTCATACTCAGGTTTGGTAGATGAAGAAGTAGTGTTTTTAGTTGAAGCACCTGGCAAAGTAATTTTACCTCGACGAGTTGTAACATGACATTCAGAGGTAGGCTCAGAAGAAGATCCAACACCTCTTAGGACCATCTTGGGTCGCTGAGGAGGATTCTCAGGGTTTTTGTTCTTGATGGTAATAGTAGAGATATGATTGTCCATCGAGATATGATTGATAGTTGAATCATAGTTGTAAGGTGTTCTAGTATAGTTAGCTTGATCATCTGTGACTTTAGCTTTTCCATTGTCGTGCTTTGGGAATGGTTCCTTAAACATCTCATGTTCTTGATTGGATGAGTGTCCCTCAATCTCAATGTCACCTCTATCAATGAGATCTTGCACAATATTCTTCAGTCGATGACAATTACCTATTTTATGACCCTTGCTTTTATGAAATTCACAATACTCATCATCATTCCACCAATTTGGTTTAACCTTTGGTTCATATGGAGGAAAATCTGGAACTGTGATCACCTTGTTTGCCACTAGCTTCTTGAAGACTGACTCAAGTGGTTCTCCCAATGGAGTGTACTTCCTTCGTGATCTAGAAGTTGTTTGAGTATTCACTTGATTGCTTGTAGAACTTGATCCTGAAAAGATGAATTTGGGTCCCACCGTGTTGGCATCAACCACACCATCATTGACTGTTTTCTTGTTTTTATTCCAAAATCTTGGCTTGTCTTTTCCCTTAAAGTCATCTTTGTTTTCCTTAAATATCTTAATGACTCCTTGTTCAATTAGGACCTTTTCTGTTGCTAAGCCTTTTTCAATAACGTACTTGAAGGTAGACAAACAAGCTTTTCTTAGATCATAGCCAATGTCTTTGTTAACATTCTGGGTGAACATCTCTACCATTTGTTTTTGTGGAATTTCACAAGAGCATCTGCTGGCTAGATTTCTCCATCTTTGTAAAAATGATGCAAAAGATTCTCCCTCTTTTTGCTTGGTATTGCACAAAGTAGTGACTGATATGTCTGTCTCTATGTTATAGGAGAAATGTTGAATAAATGCCTCTGCTAAGTCACCCCATGACTTAATACCAGGTGGGAGTTGGGAGAACCATTCCATAGCTTGATCACCTAAGCTTTGTGGGAACAATCTCATCAAGTATGTCTCTTCTGCTGCTACCTCAATGCAAGCTGTGAAAAACTGTCTTATGTGTGCCTTAGGATCCCCTTTTCCTCTATATTTGTCAAATTTAGGCATCACAAAATGTGTAGGAAATGGGGGCATTGGAATGCTCTTGTCAAATGGATAAGGACATATGTCTCTCATTGTGTATGCTGGCTTTGGTGCATTTATGTCCTCCATTTTCTTTTGTAAGTCCCTGATTTGTTGTTCCAAACTGCTCTTAGGTGGAGATCGACTTCTTGGACCATATCCTATGTTTGAGGCACCCATTGGAGGAGGTAAATGTTGCATATATGGATGATATTGATCATACACATGTTCATATGGAGGAGGTCTGTAATGATGCTGCATATATGGACCACTTGGTATAGATTCATGTTGAGGAGCACCATATCTATTTTGTGCATGTATACCATACTCTACAGGCATGTCATGCTCTATTGTATTGCCCCCAAATTTGACATGAGGTTTCCTTGTGTCCAAATTTTGAGCATGCCTTGGAATATCCCATTGCTTTGGTGGTTGATCCTTAGCATTGATATGTGATTGATCATATTTTTCTCCATAAGACTTCCATAATGGTCTGCGAAGATGAGTATCATATGTTTGACCATGTGTATGTGGGACCTCTGGTTTTTGAAGCAAAGCTGATGGTGATTCAGGTACCATGTGTGGTCCTCTATTTCCTCCACTATTAGGTCTCCTTTGATGCATGTTGGAGTGAGGTTGCTGCAAAGGTCTATGTTCCATTATTTGAGACATGTCAAAATCATGAGGTATCTTGGCTCCACTTTGCGCCATCATGTGTAAGAAGTATTGTCTATCCCTCCTCATTATCTCCTCAATCAGTCGATTGAAATGGGGATTCATAATGGATTCTTCCACATCTGCTGAATGTATTGATAAGCTGTCCAAATTGTCATTGTGTGTAGCATTGTTGTTTAGAGTGTCCATGTTCTCAACATTTGGGATGTTTCTATAAGCCTCCATGTTAGGTAATGTAGTGTGATCAGTATTGAAAAATAAATCATTGTCATACTCATAAGAACTCATGTTTGTGGACTCTTGAGCTTCTTTAGTTTCTCTCCTAGATTTTTGAAGACGGGTTTCAACCATGAACTAGGTATTAACCAAGATATGTGAGACTAGATGAAAAAATGGAAAGAGTACGGAAGACCAAGAGTTGGATGAAATGTAAATGAATCTGAAGTGTACTTGCAATGTCCAAGGTGTAAGACCAAGTATGTATGTAGTAGAGTAGGTGTGACTTCCAAAGAGAGGATAGTTTCTCTTGATGAGGTAAGCTGACCTTGACCCTAAGTAAGACCAAATGAGACCCAAAGGTAAGAAACCTTGATGAGGGACCACTTAGCAAAGTGTTGTTGTATGTAGTGTTGACAAAGTATGATGAGGACAAACAAGTGACCTTTTGACTCAAGTTTAGACAAATGTGAATGTAATGTAAGGTTTAAAGCAATGATGGACTTTGTGAGACCCAAGCACAGGTTGAATGCTAAATGAAACCTTAGAGAGATGACCTAGGAAGCTCAAGATTTCCGAAACTGACTGTATTTGCTTGCTGGACTGTAACAGTTTTTCAATTATGGACACAAACGCGACTGTATACTGCACAGATGCGGTTTCCTGACATAGACGCTACTCTGTTCAACACAGACGCGCTTATGAGATTTTCCTGTTTATGTTTGCTGGATTGTAACAGTTTTTCAATTCCGGACACAGACGCGACTGTATACTTCACAAACGCGGTTACCCAACACAGACGTGCTTATATTAAACACAGACGCTGTTATAAACACAGACGCTATTCTGCCCTTCACAGATGCGCTTAGACAACATAGCCGCGGTTAAAACAGACACAAACGTGTTTCTGTAAAATTTGTGCAATTTTTTTTTTTTTCAATCTGTGAAGTCGTTTTGTTGTGACCAAATCTGACTGTTTGACTGTTTTTCGTGACAAGAGGACACAATGTTGATGAGGACTCAATGTTTGCTAGTTTTTAGACTCCAAAATGACTCCAAGAAAAGTGTGTTGTTTGATGTAAAATTGTTTTGCATACACTTGAAGACACAAAAGACACAATGTTTTGTTGTTTGGTTTTTGAATGTTTTGAATGTTTAACATAAGTCAAGCACAATTCTTATGGCTGGCCAAGACAATAGTTGTTGATCCCACATGGGGTTTTACCCCCGAGGCTACGCTATTCAGAGCAGATACTTAGATGCTTGACCTCATTGGCTCCACCCTCGGCACTCACTTCTCGGGTCAGCCAAGCATCAGTCCCCATGAAAACTCCCCATGGCAAACTTTGTATCTCTACTAAGAACCGTATGTGTGTGGGCCGCTACCAGAGGTCTGACCTCCTGCCCCAACAACTAGAAGGATTTGGGCCTCTAAAACAAAATGGTGCTAGTAAGGGCATCCGCTCGTGTGGCCATACATGTGGCACTTTCAGCTCTGTAAATACAGAAGGCTCCCAGCTGGTAGGGGTTACGCCCTACAATTGATCAAATAAATTTGATCAAACGGGTTTATGGGGTGACATAATGTCGGTATGAACTAATCAGCACACGTTATTCATAGTTTTCACCATGAATACATTTGATTATAGTGGTTCGGATGAGGTGGGTTTTCCTCGCTACCACTTGGGTCGTCCTCTTCTCACTAGTAGTCCTAATGACCACACGGGAAGACAGGCCCTCTAAAGAATAAACAAAAAGAGCCTATTGCTCAAGACACAAAAGACAATGATTCAATTTTAGTGCACCAATGGAAGTGTTTGCTAGTCTATGACAACAAGGCACACAATAAAATTCAAAAACCCTAGCCAAGGACCTGCAACAAAAGTTGTTAGTAGTTCGGGTTGTTTCAAATGATCACCCCTTCCTGCAAGCACACAAGTTAGGTAAATTTTAAAACCCAAAAGACTTTGTGAAAATAGGGGCCTTCAACCAAACGATTTTGCTTCCAAGACAAGCTGCACCAATTTTGTTAGCTAGATTTGAAAGTGTTAGTCCAAAAATAAACCAGATCTGAAACCCTAAGTACAAAATCCGAAAATTGAATCAATGAAAAATTTCAAAATTCTGAAACAGTAAATACACAGACGCTGTTACCCTCAACATAGACGCGTCTGTATAACGCAGACGCGGTTCTGTTATTCACAGACGCGCCTAAAAATCACAGACGCTCCTTTCCAACACAGACGCGGGTGAATGCGCCACAGACGCGCTTTTGTAACACAGACGCGCTTATGTAACACAAACGCAGATAGAAAAGACATAGACGCGCCTATCCCGGAACCTGCAAAACGAAATACTGATGAAACATAGACGCGGATAAAGTTGTCACAGACGTGCCTGAGAATCAAAAACGCGATCCGAAGGTGCGCAGACGCGAAAATACCAAAAATGCTGTCGAAAATGTCCAATCTGCAACTTCAAAACACAAGATCTGCAACAAGGAGGTTAAATGCAAAGGGACAAGTGTCCCACCGGGCATGCCAAAATGTATATGGTGAAAATGGATAACAATAATAACAATATTGAAAGGCTAAATAGATTCAACCACAAAACCCTAGCCTAACAATCAACAAAGATCCACCATAACATATGAAGATTACCTAAGACAATGCAAATCAAATGAAATCACAAAGATTATACCTTCACATGTCCAATAGGGTTTTGATCTCCATTCTTCCTATCTCCATTGATCTTGCTTGATATATTTGCTCTCAGATTTTATGTGCACAAGAGCTCAACAAAGAACGAAATGTGGTTGCAAGTAGGATCGTAGTGTAGTCAAGTCTTCCAAATTGTCCATTAGGGTTTGATAATGAAGAAGGCATCTCCTTAAATAGAAGATACAATATGAAATGGAGAGATAAGATTGAGAGGTGTAAAAAGGAGGTCGGCTAGGATTAGAGGGTAGGTAGAAGAAATAATAGAATAATGAAAGTGGTAGGTAGTGTAAGAATTAAGAGATGAATGACATGTGTCATGTGTAGAAAAGGCTAATGAATTAATTAAATAAATAAAGATTTATTTAATTAATAGAAGAAGTGAGATCAATTAAATAAATAAGATATTTATTTAATTTAGGAAAATGATAATTTAAATAAATAAATGTATTTATTTAAATGAGAAATAAGGCTAGAAGAGGATAAATGAATTAATTAAATAAATAAGGATTTATTTAATTAATAGAAGAATTAAGCTTAGATAATTAAATAAATAAAATATTTATTTAATTAGACTGGACAATTTTAGGTGTCTACAATTATACCTCAATGCTTGTGCCATCTTGCAAAATCAAAAATCATGTAAATTTTTCTCAGGTCATTATGGTTCCATTATACCATTATGCTTGTATAAATTTTCAACATATGCCAACAACTCAATGATGATAAACACAAAGAAAACAACAACATGTGACTATACAGGAATGACAAATGAAATAATGAGGATGATCCATTAGTTGCATATCATTTACACTTAGTTACATATCATTTACAATTAGTTGCATATCATTTTACAATTAGTTGCATATAATTTTACAATAGTTGCATATCATTATCATACATCTCATTTTCAAGATACATCTCACATATCATACATCATGCATCATCACATCATATCCATCAAATATCAAATCACGTACATCTATCTAAGCATTGCAACATCATCATAGAATCATCAAAAATCATAGATAAAGCATCATCCATCGAATACATCACATGTGGATCAAAGAAAATGGTGTCGTATATATATATATATATCTCAAAAATAACATATACAAAAGATGTCCCGTCTGTCCCAAAAACAACAAATGATCAAAATACAATGGAGACAAGGTCTCTCAGGTATGACTATCTCCTGAGGGTGACGGTCTCGCGGTAGATGTCCCAGCACCTGGATCTCTAGGTGGATCTTGATGAGTCAGCCCGGTCACACCTCTGCTCTCTATCCTTGAACCGGTCTACCTAGATCAACTTGATCTCATCACCGTAAAACTAGGAGCTCTGCACTCCCTGGGAACCAGATCCTTGTATAGATGCCTATAGTACTCAGCCTCCTTGGCTATATACTGCATCTCCCTCAAAGTATCTCTCATCAAGCCACCAGCTTCCACTCTCTCTAGACTATCTTCTCAAGCCTCCGCTCGACCCAAGCACTCCAAAACTATATCATGCTCTGTGGTCAGCTCTATAATTTGACATTGATGCGCCAGTAACTATGTCTGCAGATGCTGCACTGATAACTATAAGGATCTAATTTGAGCATCCTCTTGATGAGTAGGAATCTAAATCTGGAGCTATGTCGTGGTACCCCCTATCCCTCTCCCTATCCTCGATACTGGTGGGGGTAACACATCTGACCTCCACCTCTGGGTAGGTCATCTAAAATCATCTGTCCCACCCATAGCTTCTATCAGATCCCCTACTTTCCCACCACCCCCAGCTCTAATCGCCAAACCTCCCCTACCTCTATCGTCCACTGCTCGCTGCACTACTCTCTCAACCCGTATCCCTCTATCCCCACCAACTCCACCTCTATCTCCTCTCCTCCCCCGATCTCCTCTCTCGGCTCTATCTCCATGTCGACCTCAGCCACCTCCTCCACCATCCCCACCTCCCTCCTCTAAATCCTCTCCCTCCTCTCTCCCTCTCCCTAGCCTCTCAGGCTGCTCATCCTCATCATTATCAAAAGATGGAATCATCTCTGCTAGATTAGATATCCTAGCCACAACATAAGCCACAAAAATCCCTGAGAACTCCTCAGTCATCCCTGCATCCACTACCCCGTAGGCATAGTCCCATATCTGGTTGGCTAGGTGCATATACTCCTCAACCGCCACAATGCTATCAATGGTCAGGCCCCACTCTAGCACATCCTACCTCCATCGAGCATATAAGCATGCTCGCTATGGTATCCCCTGCTGTCATCCATACTGCCGCTAAACTCGGCTATGCAAGAATCTCTCGATAACAAAGGGCATCTGCCCTATCAAAAATTGGGTCATATACACATAGGGCATCTCTAGCCCATCCTCCATCCACACCTCGTAATCCATATATAGTCTCCAAACGACCGTATCAATATCATCAAGCACCCTCCTCCAATGCTCTAGTTTGCCCAGATTATGCTGGACAACTATCCTTGTATATCCATATGCATAGGCCCATCCAACTGGCCTATGCCTGTCTACAAGTGGCCTCGCTGCTAGAATATGCTTCCACACCCATACCTGTAGCAAAGTAACCCTAGCTGATAAACTTCCATAACCCAAGTATACTAACTGATGCAAGTCCCTGTATAAGTGGGCCAACATCGCGGACCCCCATGCAAATCGGCGACCATGTGTCACCATGTCCTCCAAGACCAACCCCCATCCCACTACTAGTCCCTTCAACCTACGGTCAGGACACAAGAAGCCATCTATGAAACCTGCCAGTACTGATGGTAAAGGGGCGTAATCCAAATCAATAAACTCCTGCCAGGGGATCTCATATCCACAAATCAAATCATCCTACAGAATTCGACGAAGAGCCTCTGGCCCGCCCTCCTCAGTCTTCTCATATGGCAATAGTGCACCCACCACAGGAATCCACAAAATTCGATAGCAATCCTCTGGTGTCACTGTAATCTCACTTGTTGCCAAATGAAAGGTGTTGGTGTCACTATGCCACCTCTCTGCTAAAGCTGTCAATAAACCCCGATTAATGATATACCGGGGCATCTCTAACAAAGAGGATAATACACATCTCTCAATAAAGTCTCTGTCTGCTTGTGTCAGTTGTGGAATCAATGACCACAGCCTCAGAAATCACTCTCATGATTGCAAAACCCCGAGCCACTCCTGTCACCAACAAAACATGTCCAATATCAGTTCCCCAATCAAATCCAATTCATATCCAATATGAAATCCATATCAACATCAGATCAACATCAACTTGAAACATTGAAAAACAAATCAAGTTTCACATCATATCAAATCCATATCAACATCAGATCAACATCAACTTGAAACATTGAAAAACAAATCAAGTTTCACATCAGTTTCATATCAACTTGAAAGATTGAAAAACAAATCAAGTTTCACATCATATCAAATCCATATCAACATCAGATCAACATCAACTTGAAACATTTAAAATCTAATCAAGTTTTATCCATATCAAAAATCCATATCAACAATCCATATCAAAAACCATATCGGAACTCATATTGGACATCAAAAATTTATCAAAACAACACACAATAGGAACGCAAATTGACTATCGCACCCATCCCAAAAAAATTGGTAGACACCTACCTACCCCAGCCTATCATCATTCACCTCAAAATTCCTCACTAAATACTCCATTTCACTACATTTTCCACCTACACACTAAGACCTTTTTTCTACGCGCTAAGCTGCTGCCTATGCGCTAGCCAAACCTCGCTATGCACTACCAACTTTTCCCTACGTGCTAAACTGTTCCTATGCACTACCTTGTTCTATACTTGCACTATCCCTTTAACCCTATGCACTAGAAAACCCCTACATGCTATCCTAATCCACCCATGCGCTGCATCTCTAACCCTACGTGCTAGGTTTTACCTACACGCTATCCCATTCTACCCATGCACAACCCTGTTGACCCTATGCACTAGGTTTTCCCTACGCGCTACCCTTCACCCCCTATGCGCTATCCTATTATCCCTTTGCGCTAGCCTAAACTACCTATGCACTATGCACCTTAACCCCGATGCTACCTTAGTTTTAAAGACTCTACGTGCTACAGTTTTTATCGTATGCGCTAGGGTGCAGATCCTACACGCTAACCTGTTAAATTCTGTGGTAAAAAATAAAAAACATGACCAAAAATGACAAAATGAAAAGCAAAAAGGGGCAAAAATCGATGACTTACTGCTGGTCCATACATGGCGGGCCTCTAATACCGCAGAACATGCTCGAATCGATGAGAAGCATAGGGAACCAACATTTTGTCTTTCTCTCCAAATGTCACTTTATCCAAAGTCAACAAGCACAAATGATGCAAATAAAACCACTTTTTACCTTTTTATAGGGTAAATAGTAATTAGGGTTACATGGTGGTACGTGTAAATTTCTCGTGGTCTCACTTGTAAACCTAACAAAGATCATTATCAAGAGATGAATCAAATTAACGCATTCAACATAGACAAAATTTTAAAATGAGATGAAGTTTATCAATAATTATCAAAATCACATCAAATTTTCCATTTTTTGATTCATCTCCTGAGGGGGCATTATCAACATTATTTATCAAATTTGGAGCATGACATGAACATCTCGATACACGACATCACACTGATCATGATCAAATTTTGAGGACACATCAATTTTCTTTGAATCAACAAGTGCACACACGTCACTTCAAAGAGGGGCAAAATGTAGACTTATAAAAATGACCATATTCCTAAATGAATATTTAATGTTCATTTTATTCTCATTCCTCTATTTAGTTAAATCTAATTTAATTAAATCATCCACATTCTTCTATTTAATTAAATAAATTATTCAATTTATTTATTTAAATTCATTAAGCCTTTCACATCATTTAACTGAATAAATCATGTTATTTAATTAAATACCTTCTCTCTACTTTTAAATAAATTTACATTTAATTAAATAGTTCACTCCAAATAAATAAATTTAATTTATTTAAATCCTCCACTTGCAACCATAATTAAAATAAAGCAATTTATTATAATTAAATCCTATTATCCCTCATCCACTTGCATTTTCCTACATCTCCCACTTGCCTCCTAACCCCCTTTCTAAATTCTTCTAGAACTCATCTAATCCTAATCAATTAGCCTAAATCCTTCAATTATCCCCTTTCCCTAAATTTGAGGATGTCACTTCTCAAATTTGGAGTAAAGTCTTCCAAAGGCATTAAAGCCTTTATGCCTTCAACAAGATAACTTGTTGAATACCCCCAAATTTGGAAGAACTCTTACAAATTTGTCCCCAAAGTCTTTCAAACCATTAATGGTTAACTAACCCTTTGTGGCATGGTTAGAGACTTTTTTACTAACTCAACCCTCATCTAACCCAGGGGTCTCATCAAGTATTCATTGCTTTGACCATGGCTATCCCTTTAACCCTTGCACAAAAGTTTATCCTTTGGGTAAAAGCTTTATCCATTGGGTAATCTTAACCTAACCTTAACCCTTACCCCCTAAGGTAACCATGAGGTCTCCTCAAGCATTTAATGCTTCTTACATCCCCTCTCAAGCAATCTTATGTTGACAATTGTCACCATTTGATTGGTGAGAATTGTAAACATGGATTGATAACTTTCCATCCTGGCCCTTGATAAGATCATCCAATCCTGACCATCCATTTCCTTGTTTCTCCTATAAATAGAGCCCTCATCCCTCATTCTCATAATCCAAGTCTTTAGCATCATACTTATACTCATTTTTAGCAAAGCATTTATTCTCTCTTTGGAATAGAAATAAATCTAATAATCATTTTAGAAGCATTTCCATCATCTTAGTGAAATAATATAAACTAGTATATCATGTTAGGATAGTATTTTACTAATCTTGTATTCTTATCATCTAGTTTAGTTCATTTGTTAGAATCATGCATAGATAGGATGCATTCATACTAAGATTGATCTAAAGAATCCATTATTACAATTGTCATCCCTAAGTCACTTTGCTCAGTGATCTGAGAGCAAAGGCATTGGATTGAGGGATCTTGTGAGATAAAGAACAATGGAACACACCTTGGGAAGTTGAGCTATTCTACATAGCTCCATAACTTGCACCAAGAGTCCCATTGGTGTGTGGGCAAGTCTTTGAATAAATTTTGTAATTTCTGTTTCATTGAACCGCTTTTCCCACATACAATAGGTAATCGGATTGGGTTTGTAAGAGAGGTTTAAGGCCTCTGATATTGAGCTTAATCAGAACTATACTCAGGCATAGGAGATGCTATACTTGCAGTTCACTCTTCTTTCTAGATTTTAGTCCGATGCTTACGTAGTCAGTGAGGCTCTTTTTTGTGATAAGTAGTGCGCTCTAGGCTATTGGCCTTCCTGCATGTGCAGGCCCCTCATATTGTAATCCCATACTTGCTACAAAAGTATTAGCTGATTGTGGGTAGGATTCCCACTGTGGTTTTTCCCTTTACCAGGTTTTCCACGTATAATTCTTGGTTTCATGTGTTATGGATGGATGGTAATTGTTCTGTGATTTATGTTTATGTTTAAATGCTTTATCAATTATTCTAGTATTTGGTTTATGCATTTTGTTATTAAGTTTATGTGTTCTGGTATTAAGGATTTAAATGCTTAAAGTTCTATAATTTGATGACAACGGATTCACCCCCCCTCTCAGTTATCCTCTAGTTATCTGAGTTGTCTAACACTTTTATCTTGGAACATGAGGTGGGTCATGCTCTTGGATGTCATTTGTATCACTCTGTATTGTGGGAGTAGGCTGTGGTGATAAATAAATAATAGGTATCACAACTTGTATACTTATTCCTAGGCATCTCCTTGCATCTCTGTCCACAATACTTGGAGAGATTTTCTCAACTATTTCATCTAAATGAGCAATTTTTTCATTAATGCGAGCAATAGGGTCTTGGATGTTTGAATAAGTATTAGATTTTAGCAATTTGTGGTTCTTTCTCCATTCTTCAGCCCTAGTGACCTTATCATAGGCTTCCAATTTTTCAATAGTGTGCACCTCACCCAAGTTTCTAATTAAATATTCCTGTTCAAGTGACACATGCTCATAAAAGTGCAATTTTTTTATGATTGCTTAGATAAACTAATGAATCCTTTTGGATCAAATCCAACCCCAGTTTCATCTTGTGTTAGGCCATAATAGGCCAATTTATTTTTAATGAGATTATATCCTTTAGTAGAAAAAATTGTAAATTCTCCAATGGATAAGTATCTAGGCATGAGGGATTATTTCCCATGTGCTCCTAAATGTGTAGAGCTTGCTTTGGCCAGTTGCCTCACAATCTCTAAGGAGGTAATTTTGTCTGGCACCATTCTTGGGAGTAGTAGAGGGGTGCCCTCAAATCCATATACTCTTATATTTGTATAGTCCTTGAGAGCATACCATTCTCCTTAGTTGTGATTGATCAATTATCGCTCATCATATTCTTTGGGCCCAATAAAATTTTGAATTTATTGAGTTAAAGTGTAATTACATGAATGACCCAAAAGTTGACACAAATACTTGACAAAATATTCCTCAAAACATAGTTATTGAGACCATAGATACCTTTGATCCCATATGGTAGTCCACCTTTGCATTGGTTTCCTTATTCCATGTCTGTCATATTCTATGACTGAGATTGTCAGCCCATAGACCCATTTCTTGTCCAACACACAAAAATATATGCATCAACACAAAATAATGCCTGAAATGAATTTCGTCAGGGTTATTCTTGATTCTTTCCAACCCATGGTTGATCTGATCTACCATCAATGACACATATTCAAAAGGTTGAGAATCATGTGTTTTTACATCCATAGCCAATATCATGGGTGCAACATCCATTAGACCACCGACCTAAATTCCCATAATCTGACAAATGGAGTAATAGGTATACCTGAAATATTCTTCAAACAAATCTAAATCATATGGAGGCTCATCATTCTCTTCAAATATTTTGAAGTTGTTTCCATTGTTTGGTCTAAGAGTTGACAATCTCCATTTCTTGTATAAATCTTTAAGCCTGGAGTACTCATTTTCTAGGAGTGTGTGATATCGATTGGCTGATCTAGGGTAAAGTCTAGATAAAGCACTCTAGACATGAAATCCCTAGTTATAGGTACTAGTGGTTTCCCATCAACGTCATAGATTATCTTGGTTTTGGGGTCAGAGTTTTTATCCTACAAAATTATCAAGTTGACACTCACAAAGACATTGGGAACTACCAATTTCCCTATATTGTAGACCCATGGGTTGCATATGGGTTTTGACCTATTTCTCTTTTTATAATGATATAATACCAATTTGTATCCTCTCATTGGTATCCATATGTCTCCCAAATCTTCATATCTATCTCCTAACACATTTGATTTCAATTGGGAAGACCTTGTAGATTTAGGGTCAGGATCTGGGAATTGGTCCATTAAGTCCTGCTTCAAATGTCTCCCTTCCCTTTTCTATTTCTTTGACTTAGTCTCCTAAGTTCCTTCTACTTCAGTAGCCTTTTATTTCTATTTTCTAGCCCTAGGGTTTTTGGAAGAGCCTTCCATTGTAACAGAAATAGAACAATTGAATCGACAAGGTATTTTTCAGAATCAAGCACTTACTTGGAATTGAGGCACCGATTATGAATCTGTGCTTGCTTCCTGCCTGCCCTTTCTCTATTGGCATATTGACATAACTGATAATGTGAATGGATATTGTAATACCCTAAAAATGGTCACCTAAACCATGGGCCCCTAATCTTGACAACATCACCAAGGTCCTAACCAAAGGCAATTAAATTAACCTTGAGCACCTAATTAATTCATTCTTCAATCATTAATATTACATGGCAAATAAATCACTCTATATTAATTAACTATTTATTTAATTAATTAAATTATTCCAAGTAAATCACTTTGATCAATTATCCTATTTGTTTAATTCAATATCCTAGCATATTTAATTAAATAAATTTGCCATTTAATCACAAAAAGAGGAATTGATTTACAAAAAGAGATTAATCACAAAAAGAGAGATTAATCACAAAAAGAGGAATCAATTTACAAAAGGAGACTATTCACACAAAAAAAGAATTAATCTGCAAAAGAAAGAGTTAAATTGAAAACAAAAGGAAAGAATTAAATTGAGAGAATAAATCAAACTCAAGATATTTCTTTTTCTAAAATTGATATTCTTACAAGCTAGGGTTGCCGTTGCATCGAAAGATCAACCTATCAATGCCCGATACAACCACTAGACTTATAGAATCCATAGGAGGCTATTAAACCATGTCATGAATCCCATGAGGGATGCTAGCCCCTTGCCAATAATCCCCCTCCCAACGTCACTCACCACAACTTGCATGATTTGAACCTCTGACCAAGCTCTGATACCACTTGTTACAAGATAGGGTTATCGTTGCATCAAAAAATTGACCTATTAATGTCCGATACAACCACTAGACTTATAGAATCTATAGGAGGCTGTTAAACCATGTCATGAATCCCCGCGAGGGACGCTGGCCCACTGCCAACAGAGATAACTTGAGAAATCAGAAAAGCAATTACATTGAATTAATCATTTTTCTCTAAAATTAAAACTCAAAGCTTTTCTTGAGGAAAGAAGTTCAGTTGTATTAAAAAGGCTTCTTCTAAATAAAAATCTTGAGAAAATTAAAGAAATGCGCATGGAATAAACTAATTTTATCTCCAATGCAAACTCAAACTTATAATCTCAATGCATTCAATCAGGCTATAATTGGAATCTATCTCAAGATTAACTTAATCTGATCTCTCAATTAACTTGGATTGTACTTTTTCTTGAGGAATGTCAATAGCTCATTTTTAATCGATCTTGACCGTTGGTTTCTATAAATTCAGCCTTCATCTCTCATTCAAGACACCCTGGAGATTTATTGTTATTGTGCAGTTTTTGCTCCGGAGTCATTGAAAATATTGTTCTTTGAGATTATTGCATCTTAGTTTAGCTTTTTGCATGTTTAGTTTAATCATTATTGCTTTCATTCATCTAGCTTAATATTCATTCATCTAGCTTACTATTAATTCATCTAGCTTAATCTTATATCCATTTAGCTTATTCTTGTGCTCATATAGATTAAATCCTTTGTCTTGGTGTAGTCTCGTCACTGGTATTGCTTAGACAAATCTGAGAGCAAGTCTATACTCCCATATGTTAGAAGGCAATAGGTTGATTTGTTATGGTTTTTATATTCATGACTATATTTATCCAACCATGCATGCAATGACTTAATTGAAGTGTTGTGTCTTACAACTTGTAGACTTTATCCACTTTACACACACACATTTTTGGTGCCCACCTTGGGCAAAAGACTACATCTTTCAGCCTCGTAGATCAGCTCACATTTTTTTTTCAGATTTTTTCCATACAGTTATTGCAAAAACTCATACGAGTTTTCATAGAGAATAAAGTGATAATCTCACTAGTACATTTGGGGCTTAATTCTGACGGCCTCTCGTCAAAATTTTGACTATTTTTCATCGGACTGGCGACAAATGGAACCATCAAAAACTTGTAGTCAAACATTCTGACGGTGCTCGCCAACATCGGAATTCTGACGGAACCCGACACTCTTTCGATGGTGGTCATGACCGCTCATCCGATGAGAGAATGCCATCAAGCATACACCATCCTCATTGGATGTTTCCTAGATGAATTTTGTAATTACGATGCTCATCTGATGAGAGAATATTGTCAGACATACAACATCCTCATCAGATATTTTGTTGATTGATGTCGGAATTCCGATGACAACTAGGAACTATGCATCGATGAGGATGCTTTATGCTAGATGGTTCAGGTTGTCGATGCAAATTTAGGGAGCGTCAGAATTCCGATGATGATTTAATTTAAAAAAAATAAAATAATACACATGCCAATTTTTTTTTGTTGGGATGAGGATCAATCATGCATACAAGGTTGGTTGGGGTCTAGTTGCAAGAGCTAGATGAGTCTAGCAATTCTACTAATGAGTATACCACAACATTTATATTACAAATTTGAGTTGCAACTTGATTCATGTCTAGGAAATTGAGGATTGGAGTTCTTACCCAACATATGTCAAGGTGAAGTTGAAGTTCAAAGTTTGAACATGTAGCTTGACTCATGTCAAAAATTTGTTACGCATTGGGAGTTGAAGATACAAACAAACTAGTACCAATAGGAAAGGATGGAAGAAATCAGCCATACATTGAGGGTCACTTTTGTTTAGATTATCTTATTTCAAAGAATAAGATGCATTTTGAAGTATTAAATCTCTAAAGATGTACTTAATATTTCAAGAAGAATAAACCATGATCAACCTCATGTTATTCATAATAAGTTAAATAAAATAGTTGGTAAAAGAGATGAGTGGCTCATGTAAACTAGAGTGTCCATGTTAAATTTAGAAGATCACTTTTGTAAGAGTTTTATTCCCCTTTTATGCAAGCCTATTTGTAGTGTTATGCACTAGGGGAGAGTATCCTTACCCTACTCTTTTTTAACTTGTCTCCACCTTCACTCTTATAGGTTGTATAATTAATAAATAGACAAACAAGGAAAATTGAGGTTACCATAAAAATTATAATAATGGGTGTGTCAAATTTCTCACAAGACCTCTATCTCTAGCTACCATAAACTAACATATATTCTCCTTAAACTATACACTTGCATATGAGTATTGTGGTTAGAAATAAGATAGTTTTGTAGTAGATTCTAAAATTTCCTCCTATTTTTGATATTCCACTTGCCCCTTTGCTTCTAAGAACTCAATCCTCTTTCTCATGTTCACGAGTTCACTTACATAAAAATCTAATGACCATAACAATGGATTAGTCATAGGGCTTTACAAAGTTCCACCATCTTGAGACCCTCCTTGTCTAGCCATTTTTCTTATTATAGGAGTTTCCTTTTTGGTTTGTAATGAAACATGTTTTTTGTCAAAAAGAGAAAATATCCTTTCTCTTTCTTTTTTACACCCTTTTATCTCATTGGTTGCCCACTGAATGAGACATTTTAGTATTCATGCTTCTAGTTGTTTTTGGTACAATCATATTGAATCTTTTCTTTTGTGTCCACCTCATTTTTCAAGTCTATCTTCACCTCAAAATCCCTTTATACTACTTCTCATTCACAAACACCAACCCTTCCCCTAATTCCACTAGATTTTTTTGTTGAGCCTCAGGTGAGAAGAAGTGCCAATGTCACACCAAGTTTACCATCTACATATTTGGGTATAAATCTATAAGATCCATTGTTTCTTAAAGGGGACATAGAATCTCCTTCATATCTCTTTAGTAGGTGCCCATGAAAACATATTTGATTGTCACTATTTTTTCAAAATTGTTTGAAACTATTTTTACTAACCAGGTAGATATTATAGGATTTTATTTTCTAGTAAAATATATATATTTTTTGTACTGAACCCCTAGTTTATTGTTTGAAAAATGTTTGAAAAAACTCCTAATGTTTAACCATGTTTATTTTGTGTCATTTGAGAAACCTCAATTTTCAAACCCTCTTTGAAGTTTTGGAAAAGGGCAGTGAAGATTTGAAAGAGAAGAGATAAAAAAGAGTGGAAGAAATTTACAAGAAATGTGGGGAAAAATTGTCTCCACAACTCAGTGACTAAGGCCTACAAAGTAGTGAGAAACTTTCCCTCTCCAAGACTGCCACACTCTCTAATCCTGGCCCCCATAATATTGATAGTGACCTTGGAGTTGCTGCAATCCTAGCAATGACACCAATACCACACTATAGTGTCCTTGCATAAATCCTCATGCAACCATAGATAACTTCCTATCTAGGCCATGTACAATCTACACATAGGTCACATTGGGGTCGGCTCTTGCATTACTTTCTCATGAATTTGTATATATGGTAAGGAGAAAAGGAGAGGTCATAAAAGAGTAGAAGAGGATGACATGAAGAAGATGTAATACAGGGGACTTGAGACTTCACACCTATGAATGGGACAATATGAAAGAGCTAATAACAAGGTACAAAACTATAAACCAATAAGATGTGTAATGTATGAGAACCACTTTTCTGGTAAGCTTATGAGTCTTTCCATCCAATCTATTTCATGTATTTCTCACAAATATTAAAAAACATGGCATCATTTATCCTTAAAGGATTGTATATATCCTTTTTCGCCCTCATGATAGTCTTACATGTATAAGAGCACACCAAATTATGAAACAATAAAATGTGTAGTGTATTAAGTGCACGCATAGCATCATTATGGTAGAGTTAAACCTTGGAAATATGTTGAAGACAAAGATTTAGCATTGCAGTAATCCAAAAAATAGGAAGTATTCACTACACAGAGTTGTACCATATCTTTCGAAGTTCATATCCATAATGTGTATTCCTAATGAATTAGTGCTTGTATGAGATATATATCAAAGATAATAAAATTGAATGTCTAAGTAAGATGAAATAATAAGTATACATGTAAGAAGTGATTGGTAGTGATATCCTATCAATTTGGGACACCACCCATAGTGGCAAGTCATGAGAAATTTGACTAAGGCATTAGCAAACTATATACTAAGGCTGAGACATAATATTCTCGTTCTCACTTCCCCAATTAGCAAGGTATCATCTTGGGGTTTACAAGTTAATTTTGTTGTGCTATTGAGATGTTATTTCTAGAGTTTAGGCCACAACTTCTTTTGCAAACCATGTTAGAGATTATTATGTATTGGACTACGCCAAGGCAGAGAAAAAGGTATTAAAATACTTGTTAAAATGCTCTATATTCCACTACACTATTTGGCCTAGTCACGTTGTCTTGATGATATTTTAATGAATGTCTAATATATGTTCTATCCAAGTTTAGTATGGTGTGTTCTACTACAAGTTTAGTTTTTCATAGTGCCTAAGTGACATAGTCTAATTGGTATGCTTTCTCTTGACCTGTATAAGTAATCATGGACTTCTACCAACTTGTATCAAACAAATATTAAAAGAGATGTATACAAATTTTATTAGAAAAGGGTGAAAGTGTATATATCTTTATATGCATAGTGATATTCATCTCCTTTCAATACCGCAAACAACTCAAGGTTATCTCTCAGGGTGACTAATGAGTGATGGGCTGACTGGCCATTGTTTTTTATATCTGTGATTTGGTTCCTTGTGTCCACACTACTTTGGGAATTTACATCAAGATATGTTTGGGCCTATCTGAATTTTTGAACCAAAACACATTATCTTTCATGGGCTATGATTTTTGTGGTTGACTTATGTAATGCTCTACACATTTCATCTATCGCTGAGCTATATTTGATATTTTTGACACTTGCAAAGATTATTTATTATGGCCATCTAATGAAATAATTTCATGTCTCATAAGCATATCATCTTTGAGCCAACCTAATTGAATTTTTGAAGATTATGGTGGATAAGTACATATATAGAATATCAAAATTGTTAGAGAAAATAAAGAAGAGTATGCAAAGAATATGCAAATGCTGAAAGCGGTGAGCTAGAAGTAGTTAATGGTGCAAAACCAAAAATAATTATCTAATGATTAGAGGAGTAAAGCCATTAATTATAGTCATTCAATTGTTCCGAAATTATTCTTTTAGGGTAGTGTTCCTTCCTTATGTTGATGGCCTAATTTTTTTTTTATATATTTCAGGAATCTGGTGTTTCCTTGGGTTGTAGCCCTTCAAAAAAACCTCCAAAACTATTCAAATTACTATGAGGATAGATTTGGATAGTAGGTCCAAGTAGCTTTATCATCGCAATATTTCTCTTGTTGGGTTTTAAATGTAAATTTGGTGTTATCTTGTGCAATTGTGTTGTTTTCTACATTCTTTTAGCTTTAAATTAATGCAAGTATGCTTAGTTATGAGGTAAAGGTTTAAACATAATATGTTAGAAAAGGTTTAAGATTTAAGATACCGATTCACCCCCCACCCTTCTTAGTATCTGTTATGTTAAATAATTAGTATTAGATAAATTTTCCTTTACATAAGACTAAGAGCTAGGGTAGATCTGCATAATTTTTTATGACTATAAATAAAAAATGGTGTGAGAAAATTTGGGTAGAGCTGTGAAAATGTGTCTTCATAGGTTCAATGGTGGGTAGGATGATCTTTGACAAAACACAGAGAATCACATGCCTCAATGGGTTTTCAGGAACGGTCAATGGGTGGATAAATGCTGGCAATCCCAACGACAAAATAACAATTCATCAAAGAGCCCAAATGAGTGGCAATTGGTCAAATCAAGGAAAGCAAAATGGGTGAAGAAACTATCTCAACACCCAAACACCCCAATGTTTTGCATTGTTCTTGAAAGAAAAAACAAATCAATTTACAAATAGTTAAATGATGACATAAATAGAGGAATTGACAACAAAGTTGACAAATTTTCTCCCCTATATCCAAGTACCTACATGGGTATCATGGGTCCTCTAGAGGAGAGCACACACACAAACATGCAATTATGGGGGAACACAAAAATTCATTAAAAATATAACAATATAAAGATAAGAAGCATACTTCTCTAGTCAATTATATCCAACATGTCCTCATCCTTCCAATCTTGATTATAAAGGGAGAGAGGTCGATTCTCTATAAAAAGAATGCGTAAGGAAATATTAGGTGTCTTAATTGTAGTAAGATGAAAGGATAAAGCTACCTAAACATCATCATCTAGTAGTTCTTATGAAGCAAGTGTTAACAATGTTGTGAAGATAGTTGATAGAGATAGAATATCCTTCAATGAGTCAAACATATAGTTCTTAAAGGAGGAGTGTAGTGACTCAGTTGGATGGTGTTGAAGAGTGGGAGGGCCATTTCTACCCTCTAGGAGAGGGGAAATGATAAAATCAAGAGAAGGAATAGCTTCACTCAAATAAATAGGAAGTGAAGTAGATGATGCAGGAGAAAAAATAGAAGCAAATAAAGACTCGAGTACAATTGACTCAAAAAGTTGTACAAAAAGAGGAGGCTTATTCATCATTCTTTTATGAAGTGTTTCATTCATAGACCAATGCACACTAACAATGATTATGCTTGCATGCAAGATGGCTCTTGCAATGGTGAGGTCCAAGAACAAATGTATGAGAATACGTCAAAGTGCTTTTCTCTATAAATAAAGTTTTCTTCACATGCAAAATTGACAAAAGAACAAACTCCACAGGTGGAAGAGGAGATTCTATGGGATCAAGAGCTTTGGTTTCATCCTTGGGCGCCTTTCCTCAATCTAATTTTAGGACAAGTGGAGTAACAAGAGGAACCCTTGGGGGTTCAGACATAGAAGTTACATGTGAGGAACTAATATTAGAAGAATGTTTCCCTTTTATGTATAAAGTAGGATGAGGTATAGTAGGAAGAACTAGAAGATGTAAGGCACACGGTTTAGATGCCACTAGAGGTTTTGAAAAGAGTGATGAAGAACAAAATATGCCACTAGAGGTTTTGAAAAGAGTGATGAGGAACAAAATATACCACTAGAGGTTTTGAAAAGACCAATTTGAGGAGGTCTTCTCAAGGGATCATACATGTCTCTCACTCTTGAAGAGGAAGGCATTGAAGATGAAGTGTGCTATTGGTTGAGCTATATAAGGACACAAGCATATATTTGAAATGTTCAATGTAAGTGGTCATGATTTTTTCTATTCTTGCATTCTTATTGTATATGAATGGATGATTGTATTTATGTTGCTACAACTAAACTAAAATCTTTCATTTTATTGACTATTAAGTTTCCTGGTAGTAATCTTTCTATAAGTGAAAAGTGATCTAATTTTGTGCATTTACTCTTTCCTTTCAATCCCTTTTTCTTTCCCAAAAGTAGGTTTGGAATGAGTAGAAGGAACCAACCTATTACAAAGATTGTTTTGTTGAAGTAGTCCAACAATAAAAAAACTTTCCATTCTTCACAATTTGCAGATGTAGAAATGGCTTATCCTATGAGAATTTGAACCATCCTTATAGAAAAATTTAGCTTATCCATGCCTTTTCAAACATAAATCATCACCCAAAACTTCATCATATCAAAAGAAAAATTACCAAACGTGTCCCACATCACTAAAATACTCACCAATTGCCATGCACAAAAGCTTCTTGGGTTGTACCATCATAAATACCCAATCTATAAAATTAGACATGGTCTTGAATACTTCATCATAAGTTGTTGGTGAAGGCTGCAAACAACAATAACATTGTCAAAATGTTGATTGTAAGGAATGCAACGTCAAATTTAATGACACAAACTCAAGAATTAAGAACAAATATCTTTTAATCATAAAAGTGGCTACCAATTGATAAAAAAAGATATGTATGTATGGAAAAAACTTAAGAAAATTGAGAATTGGAGTTCTTACATAGCATATGTCAAGGTGATGTTGAAGTTCAAAGTTTGAACATGTAGCTTGACTCATGTCAAAAATTTGTTACACATTGGGAGTTGAAGATACGAACTAACTAGTGCCAAGAGGAAAGGATGGAAGAAACCAACCATACATTAAGGGTCGGTCGTCAATCTATGGCCTCACTTGCAACAAGTCAAAAGATAGGGAAAACCTCAAACTATAGATATCTCCATCCTTTGAATTTAGAACCTCCTATGCATCATCATCTCACTATATTTTTGAGGCCCCTTTATCTTACTATCAAATAGCTAATGATATTTGCAATATCTTCCCTTTGGCAAGAGCATACCATCCTAAAATCTATGTTTTGAATGTTACTATGTTCCAAGTTTGGTAATACCACTGTGGTGTTGCTAACATCTCTTTCTAGATCTTTATCCTTTACAATAACTTTTGATTCTGTCACCACTGATAGGGCTATAACTCATTATGTGAGCTATAAGTACTTTTAGGATGTGATATGAATCTTGTTGTTCATAAAGTAAAACATTCTTTCTTACTAGTATGAAGAGTATATTTATCTTTCATTTATTCTTACTATATTTTCTTTGAATTTCTCTTTAATTTTGATCCCTCCTAGGTGAATATTGTCATATGATTTGGAACAAAGATATTACTTCTCAAGACACTACCTTATCATCCACTATAACAACCATTTTTTAGTTCTCTTTGTGATTGTGAATTGTGTCATTATTTCTTGTTCATTGATGGAGGATATTGCTCATCATTTTTCTTCTCAATGTTTTTTATGACTATGACTATCACTGAAGCATATTGCTCATTATGGACCTGTGAATCTGGAGAATCATGGTTACTTTTGTCTGCTATGTCTGTGGCTTCTTCAATGCACTATGGTTTTTAAAACTTTTGAGATTCTTATTGTCTTCATTAGCCATGACTGTCCATTCATTGTTGACTTGACCTGTGTGATGAATTTAAATGTTATCTTGACTATGTGTTAATGCTCTTTTAAAGAATAACTATACTTTGATGATTGTCCATGGGCTAAGAACTTTTGGAATGGATCAAAGGTTGTTGTTAATTCATAATGCATAATGTTGTTGACTGCTTCTCTTACTCATGTCCTATTGAATACATCATACCTTAGGGATGTTCAAATCTTGGATGAAAAGATCTACAAATTGCCTTGCCTCAGGGTGTGACTGAGACTATGTTTCAAATGTTGTAAACTATACTTGTGCTTAGACTTTGAGACTTTTATGACTGTATATTATGCATCGAGGTCCATGGAATACTATTTGAAAAACTTGAAAGTCCCCTCATTAATGAAACTATTCTTTGATGTTAATATCCTTTGAAACGATACTCCACTTGGAGCTTTGAATCTAAAGTGTCCTTTTTATGAGTACTTGGCATTGTCAGAAGGTTTCTCATAAATACCACTATCTTTTAAAACCTTTTGAGACTAAATATACACTCATTCATATTACACATCTGATGTTCACTGATACAAAGACCCATATAAAAGAGAATGGTCACTATTCCTTTCATTAAGGAAAATGGTAGTCTTTAATGGTCTGTCTCTTCCAATCTAATTGCTCATGACCTCAAGATAAAATATATTGCTCTTTGATGGCCAACGGAGACAATTATTCTCTCTAAAACTTTTGATAGCTCTGAGAACTATCCCTAAAGATTTTTTATCTACACATTGGATCTTTAAATGACGACCCTCGACTCTATGTTTTTGTTAGGGTACTATCCTTCTTAACTATGCCCAATACAAGGATTTGTCTCTAGGTTTTTATCATGGCTTGTGCTCTATCAAATCTCCTCTATTTGAGCTACCTTGAATGCATGCCTACCACTGTTTGAAACTTTGATAGTCTATATCATCTATGTTGCTAACATTGAAAGACTCCTTTATCACTGTGAATATTGGCTCAGGTGTATGGTTTCTGCAATAAGCATAGGATAGTATTCATATTGATTTGATACAAAAATTCTTACTCACAACTGTCTTTGCAATAGTGAATGTCCTTATTATCACATACAATGAGTATGATGGCATCCTTGTCATCTTTTAAAAATGATCTCTTATCTAAGTATTTTCTCATATTGGTTTGATTATCTCACCACTAAAAAACCTTCATCACTGTGATCTGCTAACTATCTACACTTGTGGAGAGTTATTTGACCGCTCTTTGTATCATCTATGGATCTAGGGCTTTTGGTTTGACTGGCAACTCTTGATCTCTAACTTTGTATGACTTCTATTGTCACTACTCATTCTCTTCAAGTTGACATCTACATTACTGTTGCTATATCATTGTTGACTATATTTTGGAATTGATAAGCTTATTTTGATAGTAAAATTATCATTGAGATCTCATAAGGCATTGTGCCTACCACTTCTTGGATATATGCCATGATAAATATTGACATACTTTTGGTTTCCTTTTGTTTACTCTTTGTTTTATTTGTCTCAAGCCTTATTGTAAATGCTTATGTTGCCTCTTTCCTATGATTGAAAGATTTGATATCTCCACTATAGTGAGGTTTGACTGTGAACGAGGATAGTTCATGACCCCTTTTGTGATAAGTTTCTTTTAGATCAAAAGTTGACCTAGATGATCATCAAAGGAGAACTATTGGCTATCATAATCACTATGCATAATGAGTTTTTGTTAGAGAGATCAAGTATTATATTAACAAAGTAATGAATTTACAAGGCTACTTTGATGCATTTTATTCCTACCTCTAGGAGGTAGCAACTTTTTGATGCACACTCTTCTAATTATATGTTAATTCAGGCTTCTAATAGATTGAGGTTGTCTAACATGCACATAAATGACTCAAGCATCTTAATTATGTCTCTTAGAGGTTGAGACCTACAAATGGGTCATTGTGCATTTCACTGTATCGTCTTTAGCATTAGAAAGAGTTGTTCCTCCCCCTATTAACAAATGTTGAAAGGTGCCTATGTGATGAGTCTCTTATCTTGTAAAAAATGCCAACATTCATGAAGAAAAATGAAAAAAATTCATTAGTGAAATGATTACTCATTGAGATCATCTTAAGATGATTTAAAACACAACCATCATATCCCACAAAAATAAATATTGGCCAAATATGCCTCAAAAGCCTCTAATTACTTAAAAGTTAATACTATCCTCTAGATGTCAAAGGAAATTTGGTCATGTGTATTGACCGCTACAATTTGTAATGAAAAAGAGGGAATGCACCTAACCATCCACTAAAATTTTAAGAACAAAGAGACTCTATGGCAGCAAGAGGTTACAATCATAGCCTATGTTGGCTATAATCCCTCTTGCAACAATAATGAGATGTGAGGTAATAGTTATAAAATTTGGATGAACTCAAAGAGACATTTACAAATACAACCTACCCTTTATAATAACTAATTGAAAAAATGGATGCAATGCAAGTCCTTGTATCAATAATGTCTGGCAGATTGTAAAAAAATAGAACAATAAATTCCATATAAAATTAGTTAGACTTAAAATGATAAGGAAAATTAAAAAATGCTAAAGAAAATGTCAACTAATAAAAAATATTACAAGGATGAAGCATATTCACAACTTTTGCATTCGCGCCATGGATATCAACACTAGAATCAACTCATAGTGTTAGTGTACATACAAGATAATATGGGAGTTCATTATACCCAGGAACTTGTGGTATTATTGTTCATGTTGGCTCTATTGGACCCTACAATTAAGATTCAATATACATTATTCAATAAGATTAACTGTGCAACATAATGAAATATTGAAAAGTGTGTTATCTTATTGAGCTTTGCTTTGTTTCGAGAATAATTTAATATTCTCTACTTAACAGGGCCAACCACGTGAAGGTGGAAGCTCATTTGGCCCCTCCCCCCTAACATCAGTCTAAATTCCCCGTTAACATCTAACATTCATTCATTATCACATACTGTTCATTAATACATAACATTCATTAACATTCATTAACACACAACATTCATCAATATTCATCAATACATATCATTCATGAACATTCATTAGCACATAATTACATTCATTCACATAAAAATCAGTCATTATCAAATAAGGTAGATTACAATCATTTTTTTTTTTTGAAGCTATGTAAAGACTAAGTGGAGCATCTTTTTCTTCATCATTTCCCCCATCTTTAGTTGTTCTACCATCTGCTCATGATCTCAATGTATGCCTAGTCCTATACCGAGGACGAGGACACTGAACCAAAGGGGGGTCCTCTGCAATAACAAAGAAATGGGTTAAATTCAAAACATTTTTTTTTATTGTTACAAGTATTTCATTAATTTAAAGAACATAACTGTGGTGCTCTTTACCTGATGGGGCCGCATCATCTTCCACATCATTTTGTCTAGCCTCAACCTCAACATGTTGAACACCCTCTAGATCCTCTGGAGTTGAAATATGAAAGATTACATTAATAAATACACAAATTGCAATTAAATTTGTTTAAAGGAATAATAGTGGTCCTCTTTACCTGATTGGGGAACATCACATTCCTGATGTTGTCTACCCGGATCATACTCCACTTGGTCACCATAGACTACATGCTCTAAAATATTAACAAAAAAGGTTACATTAATTACTACACTATTTATAATTTAAGATATTTAATTGTATTAATAATTACATAAAATTTTTTGAATAGCAAATGAACACCTCCACTGTTGGGATTCACATCCGGACCATCATGCCCAGGTTGTGTTCCATGATTAACAGGCTGCATTCCAATATCATGCACGTTGTTATCATTGCTTGCTTATTTAAAAAAAATATAGTCACTTTATGTTGGAACTTAACATCAAATAAATTATTAGTAAAGTATTCAATTTGAAATAATTTTCATTTAGCTTATTTACCTTTGTGACGGATGCACCAAAATATCGTGTTTACCCACTCAATTCTCATAGTTGTTCAGCCATGGTTGTATAGCCTTGTTGATAGGCAATTCTCTTGTCATCTTCTGTGTGTGCTCTATTGAATTCAGAGCCCTGCATTTTTTCTTAGTATCAAGAATTTTGCTTGTATTGTTTGATAAAAAAAAATTATTTACAATTTATAAATATTTTGATGAAATATTTTATTTACTGATTCTTACAATTCGTTCGACAAGTTTTATATAACCACTAGAGCCGAGTTTGTGTTGCCTATTCTTTTCTTGTCTTGCCTTGGTTGCCTTTGACATGTCACTTAGTCTATGAAAAGTTTGAAATATGTTAGATTATATAAATATAAAGAGTAATTAGTACATAATTACATTCTTAATAGTATCACATACCTTCTTCTGGCGTCTGGTGATGTATTTCCTTTTTTCCTTTCAATTCTCTCCTTTGCATCCAAAACCAGGTCCTTCCACTCTCTCTTTGGAATCATGGGGGGATGCTCGTACTTTACGTTCTTCTCTAAATGTGTCATGTATTGGTCCCTCACATACTTTAGATATGTGCCAAATTTTTCAAGGAGCTTGGTTTTGTCGAATGTGTCATTTCTGAAAAACCCAACCATACGATTTGTGAGTTCATATTTTAACTTTTTTTCTTGGTCATTCCACCTTTAAAGCAAAAACAAACCTGTTAGATTCAGAAATAAACCGAAGCTACCTTTGATATAGTTCAAGAAATGGATCAAAAGAAAACTATTCTAGCAATATGAAATCAAAATAGTGGATTATGGTTAATTCACATATGATGTTCCACCTTTTATGTATGGTGGGCCCAAATATCTGCAATGCAATGTCATTAAGATTTTTATAAAAATATCATTTCTTGCAAAAAAATCATGGGATCATTAGTCCAAACAATTGATCAGTAAGTAAATTACAATTAGACTATATATAATAATAATTTTAAAGCACCTAGAACCTTATGTATCTTTAAGGGAACCAATTCTTTGTCACTCAACACCAATGTGGCCTACAACGTTCCCATACTAGCAATATGGGAAGATCTAAGAAATGATGGTAAGTTATTGTTGGCATTCTACACTCAGATGAGAATTATTGATGTTGTCATTGATGGCAACCAACTGGTAACATGGTTCACAACTTACACCAGCAACAAACATCATCTACTAGCACTGACAGGCACAACAAGATTATTCTCACTAACACCCAATCTACACCAACAAAAGATCTTACTGGCACCCCAACCGACATGGAAATTATAATGTTTTGTATTGTAATTATATTATATAGCCCACATAATGTATTGTAAAGACTCATATACGTATGAGATCTTATAGGTCATTTTGTAAGTGTGATAGGTATGTGAATTATGTATAGGTAATTAATGCAAGCAGAATATGAGAGCAAATATCTGTATATGCATTTTGATGTAACAATTTTGATGAGCGAATAAGAGTAGAGCACAACGAAGAAAGGTTTATGGTAGAGGTATTTGACAGAGCTTAAACCGGTACTGAATCAAGCATTGTAGATTCTATTTTGAGAAGTACATTGTCATTGGATTTAATCATCCAATTTTATAGTCAATGTGACTCCTTTTTGTGATTGAGCAATGAGCTCTAGGCTGTTGGCCTTCCTAAATGTGAAGGCTCCTATTGTATTAGTAATATTTATTCATATTGGCCAGTGAGTAAATATTATGGGTCACAAATCCCACCGAGGTTTTTCCCCTACTAGGTTTCCTCACCAAAATATCTTGTTATGGTGTGCATTGATGTTGTCTCTCTTATTTCTCTTTATTCCTTTTTTGCTTGTTTACCAATACATTAATTTGGGTTGTAATGTTGCAAACAATTTTAAATATTTCATTCACCAGTTAGACACTGATTCACCCCCCCTCTCAGTGTCTTTGGGATTGATCAAGTATCTAACAATTGGTATCAGAGCCTAGTCCTCTATTTGCAGAAGCCTAACAACTTGAGGAAGATTTTGAAACCAGTATCAATGGAAAGCTTGAGACAACGGTTGGAAGGAGCTCTTGAAGATTTTGATGCAGAAAAATTGAAGAATATCAAACTGGAAGATGAACTTAGAACTGCTTAGGAATTTATCAAAGCACTTCAAGATAACCTAGTTATAGCAAACAATAAGAGAAAATAATTACATGTGCAATTGAAAAATCAAGATGATGAAGAAAAAGAAACTCTTAGAGATATTGCAGATAAATTAAGACAAGAGAACAGTAACATGAAGAATGAGATGCAAGATTTAACCATGAGACTATGCAAGGATATTGAAGATAGAAAGAGGAATGATGAAGATTTGGCCAGAAGACTAAATGAAAGATCAGATGAATCTCAAAGGCTTAGTTATGAAAATGATATGACCAAAACGGATTTGATTCACATGCAACATGACAAAGAGGAACTTTTAAGACAAGTTAGCACGTTGGAAAGTGAGTTGGTCACTACAAATGAATACAAAGACAAATTCAAGAAGAGTTCAGATAATCTTGATGATATGCTGAAAAGTCAGAAACTTGATGGAGAAACAATTGGACTTGGATTTGAACATGGAGAAAGTTCTAGGACTGCAGACAACCATGATCACAACAAACCGGTAAGGCAACCTAATGCTTATAAATTTAATGGGAAATATTTTAATTGTAACAAATTTGGTCATAAAGCAAATTAGTGTAGATTTAGGAATAATCAAAATACAAACTTACCCGCCAGTCAATGTTCCAAATGCAATAAAAATGGTCATAACTTAGAAAATTGCAGAAATAATATGAAATGCTATGTTTGTGGTAGATTTGGACATTTATCTAATCAATGCAGAACTCAAACCAGTCAAGTTTATGGAAAGGCTATTCAGAGAAACAATGTAACTTGTTATGCATGTAACAAGATTGGGAATATTGCAAAATTTTGTAGAAGCAAGACTATACTGACGAACAATAAAGGATCCAATAACAAAGGCAAAGAGAAGGTGACTGAAATCAAGAAGTAATTTTCAAAATAATGGATTAGGAAGAGAGATCAGAAAGGTGATGAATCTGTCACAACACTGACAGAATAGGGTAATCTTGCACCGGTAGGAGATTATTCATCCAACTAAGGAATAATCCTTAGGGGTAAGGCAAAAAAATTGAAAATCATGCATTTACCCTTGGCTGATGGAGAGAAGTTATATTTCTTCTTTACTAGCAGATATGTGTAGTTTTTCACTTCACCGACGAGCATTTATTGCGGTTGTAAGTCAAAATTTTGGTTATAAAGGCATTATAACCTCTCATTTCAATTCACCAAGCATCCAAGCATTCAAAGAGAGATAAATTGAGCAAAGATATTCTAAAGGCGAAGCAACAAAAGTCTTTTTTAGGGCATTCAAGGATTTCATAGTTAAGAGGTATTTATCCTTCGCAATGGAATCTTCATCTTTTGTTCCCGAATTCGTAGCAAACCCTACCATTGTGGAAAACATTAAGTGACCTAGACCCATTTTTAAGATCATTCCTAAGATAGAAAAACAAGATGATTCTATTGGTGCATTTTCCAAAATTGTGAAGGGAGTCGTATTTATTGAAGACCCTAGGGCATACATACATTGCAACATAGAAAGTTTAGGATCTGAAGATTTGATGAACATGTACATGAATGAAATTACTGACAAAGATGGGATAGTGAAACCAAAACATGAGGTAGTTGAGGATTTAGGTTTCATAGACATCCTCCATATGCCATAATTCTTAGATGAAGTCATCTGCTACGTCCTTAGCAGGGTTCATGGAGAAATTATGTGGTTGGACTCGGTATTCAAGATTACCAAGGAAGCTATCAAAGTTGTTACTGGTTTAGCCTCCATCAGTTCTAGACCTGACAAGAAAAAGAAAATCCCTAACAAGGAAGTTATGAGCTTAACCAGAGCTACATATGACAACCAGTCACTTAGGGTTAATGATATAAAGGATAAAAATGTTAAATTTGCTAGCATGATAATTGGATATAAAGTTGGTCACACAAATAGGTTGAATTCCGTATCAAGTTCATGCATTTATAGTGCACATGAGATGATTCTAAACAATACAATTATTGACATTTGTGAATGGTCGAAGGATGAGTTGCTAGAAAATTTGGATAAAATAAAAGGTGACAAGAAAGGAACATTTAAATTTGGAAATTTTTTTGGTATGTTTAATGCTTTACTTTTCTAAGGAGATCCCAGACATAGGTCATAAGGATTTTGCCTATGATATTTCTATTGGAAAACAAATAAAGGAGGCAATCACCAGAATGGGAGCTAATAGTGATGAGTCGGTCAAAGATTACTTTAAGAATTTTCAAACTAGAATGAAATAGAGAGAAAGGATTTCCCAAAGCATCGTAGACAAATATGATAAACAAATATGCTTTGTAGTAAAGAGAGATGAAATTTGGATGGAAGCAGTTAGACCTAGAACAATATGGATTATTGAAATGGGATATGAGATGGACTCTCACATTTTGGAATCATATACAAAAATACTCCTAGATGCTCCACCGAAACCATCAGAGAAAATATTTGGTAGTGCTGAAACAATTTAAAGTGATGTAGCCATGATGAAGTAGAGAAAGAAAAGAGACAAATTCATGAAAGATGCTTCTAAATTGGTAAAGGAAGTTATAGAAGGGTTGATGAGTCTTGGCAGTATTGCTACTAGTATGAAAGAAAGTCAATCAGAGTAGACACCGGTAGCTCATGTTTCCCTGATTGTTACTTCTTTTGAGACAAAAAGTGATAAAGCAGCTGAATTTAAAAGAGTTGAAAGGAAGAAAAGAAAACCTTCACTAGCACCTGCTCCATCTCCAAAGAATTCAAGGACACAAAGAAAGAAGCAACAGGTTGTAAGAGAGCCTAGTGGTCCAAAGAAGAAGGTAACTCCAAAGAAGAAATCAGAACCTTAGGCACCAGATACTCTTACACCGAAAGAGTTAATAAATGAAATCACACAAGAAGGTAACCTTAGCAATGTAAAAAAACTATCATTCTTTCAAGGATTCAAATAAAAACACTATAGAGGAAAGGATTATATTACATCTTGATATCTACAAGAAAGTTCTTATTGAGGTTGTAGATGACCTACCCAATGATTTGTATTTGAGGTTAGAGGCTAAAAGGATGTCAGTTATGGAATTAGATAAGAAATTGAAAGTAGAGGCTCTGCTTGTTGTGCATCATGTTAATTACAAACAAGAAATTGATGACTTAATTTTAGAGGAAAACAAAACAATTTTTGTAAGTGGTCACCAACAGGTTAGCCTTATGGTAGGTCGAGTTAAGGAAATTGCAGATGAGACAACATACACGTGGGACATATTCTTTGTGGAAAGAGAGAAGAAAGAAGACAAGGATAGACAGAAAATGGATGTCTTTTGCAAAGGTATATCAAAAGGATAAAGGTAAAATTGGTAGTGTACCTAATATAACGATCAAGGATAACCTTCTTCCATCGGCACAGGACACCCCATGAATAATTGCAGAGGCACCGGTACAAACTGACAATCAACCGGAAGAGAAGGTAGATGAAATAACAAGAGATCTGTAGTTCTTTTTACCATGAATGTGGACACACAAGACTTCAACATTGTCATGGACAAAGAGACTACAAAGGTTATGTCATGCCCAAACTTTTGGGCAAGAATCGAACAACATAAAAATACTAAATACTCTACATTTAAAATAGAATAAATAAGTTGTCTTAAGTAAAGGTTAACTCAGGATTAAATAGAATGGTTTCCTAAAGTTGATTTAATCAACTCCATCATTATGGCGTCAACATTAAAGGTAGACTAGTTATTCCCCAAGAGGGTCGTCACAACTTAATTAATTAATTCAACTAAATTGATTAATTTCCCCTAATTAAAATACTCCAATAATAAATCAAGAGATATTAATTATCTCAATAGTATTTAAATACTTAAGGGCTAAATAAAATAACGTCAACTTATATTAAAAATAATTAATTGAGCAAATGCGAATACACTTTTAAATTAGATTAATTAAGTTAGCCAAATCGAAATAATATTTGCCTAATAAAATTCATATCTTTTTAATGTCAAGTTTATTTCCCCTTAAATATTTTAAATAACAACTATTAAATATTTGGCCAATATTGACATTAGAGGTTAAAATTTTACATTATACTTTTGATAAATTTTATTAATAAAATTCCCAAAGGAATTTTTTTATCCAAACAACCATATTTATATAAATATATGTTCAATAGCATATATATATATATATATATATATATATATATATATATATATATATATGCGTGTGTATACTTACACATATTTTCCTAATTAAAGTCTATATTAAGAACAATTTTCCCCTAGTCAATAATAGAAGTTAATTATTTCTATCATATTGACTATGAACAATGGGGGGGTAATTCTTTTCAAATTATAAAAAGAATTCCCCCTCATTTCATTTATATTATTATTTTAATGAACCCTAACTAGGGTTTTTAATTCTTTTATACTAACCCTCTTTTCTTTTTTATCTTTTATTTTCTATCAAACTAACCCTAACCCAAAATTGGGTTAGGGCTGCTTGTTCTTCATTTTTTTGTTTGTTTGTGGGTATGTGCAGGTGAGGACGAGCGAAGGCATATGGCAGAGGGATGAAGGGTCTCATGGAGGGCTGAAGGAAAGGGTGGCATTTTGAAGGGAAGCCGCGGGGGTTTGAAGGGGAGGCGAGCAAAGTGGGCTCCCCACAGGATGGCCGCAACCCACAATGCGATCGCGGGCGCCCTGTGGGTCATGGCCCATAGTGGCGACCGAGACCGCCACTGTGAGTTGCGGCCCACAGTGCAGCTGCGGTCACCTATGGGTCGCGGCCCATAGTGCAGCCGAGACTGTACTATGGGTTCGCACCCATAGTGCCGCTGGCACCGGGACCGCCCTCGGCCCCAAAGGAAATATGTAGGGGTTTTCAACAATGTGTAATTTTCTTTTATATATATATATATATTTAATATTAGCATTAAAATATGTTTTAATATATATATATATGTTAATATATATATTAATATATATACATGAGTTTTTAACAACAAACTATTCCGAGGACGTAAATATGGTATCATCAGAATACTTAGAATAAATAAACATTTCCTTTATTTCCAAATTTCTTATAGTTTATTAAATCTGTGTATTTTAACTTTAATGCAGAAAATGTGTTATTCATTTCGTTTTAGGATATATACAATAGTTTAGATGTAGGTTTTAAAACATTAGGCATTTTCATTACAATATATATCAATATATATATATATATATATATATATATATATATATTTCTTGTTTTAAATCTATTTCTTTTCAAGATTAACAGTAGGATCTTCTTAAATAACATAATAGAATAGCTTTTGTTTTCTTTTAATAACATATAGTTTCCTTCTTTTTCTTTAAGTTAACTATAACTAGATTTACAATATTTCCTAACTTTTTCTCTACACATGCATTTTCAGAATAGGAAAAATATGATCGATATTTTTATTAACAGCTGCAACTAGCTATTTAAAAAAATATATATTTAATCGATAAACAACAAGATATGATGCAATATTAATATTCACTCTAAATATCTATTTATTTTTCCTTTGTGTTTTGAACTTAAGCAAATATATCCTTTTTATTTACAAGTGACTACTCTACTAACATTTAGATTTGCATTTCTTTTTAAATAGCAATAAGAACAAACTATAAATTTCATGCTTAATCTTTTTCTAGAAACATATTATTAAAGAAATAGCTTCAGCAATGCATTCTTCACTTTGCAAGAATATATACTTCAAATAAAAATACATCTTTATTACATGGTAAAACTAATCCAACAGTTACATTTAAAACACCATACTTTCTTTTACTAAAAATAGGAAATAAATAAATCAAGCCTCTCATTTCTACTAAATGAGGGCTTATGAAATATATTCTTTTTCTTTTCTACAACTAAATACATTAAGAAATAGGATCTTTTCAAGCTTTCTTTCCAATCTCTTCCCAAGCAAATCCGCAAATAAAAGTTGTAGGTTGTGACCATGGAGACTCACCTCCCAACCTAGGCTTACAAGAAGCCACTCCTGAGCTAGGAGAGCCAAGGCTAAATGAGATACACACAATCAATACATATACAAATAAGAAAACTCACAACATTAACACTCCCAACCCAAGGATAGACAACATCACTTATGTGACTTTTCAAGTGGGGTGAAGGTGGACCAAATACCTAGAGGATAATTTTGCAAGTGGGAGAACATAATGCCATAGAAAGGCTACCAAGAAGCACATCCACAAGTTCCAAACTTGTCCCAACAATTCATTATGTCCTCCAAGGCATACAAGCCAACAAACTCCCCTTATGACCTCCATTCCATAAACAAAGCACTATGCAGCAAGGGTTCCATAATCCTTTGTGTATCACTCTATTTCAAAGAGAGCCTCTACACTCTTAGGTTGTCAAACAACCCTTCACCCCAAGGCCACTCTACCCTCCCAAGGGTGAGTATGGCCTTGAACACCCAAAACAATATCATAGAACCTCAATAACACAAACACATAGGGAATAACTCAACATCTTCCTAAACATACTAAGAAATCAACAATGGAAAAACAACTACAACAAACAATCTTTTCAAATACAAAGAAACATACATGAGATAGTAAACCAACCAACCTCAAATCTGCCAAAAGGATGAATAGAAGTTGTAGGAGAGCTGCCCAGTCCACTAAATTTTCCTTCACAAGACTTAGCCAAAAAATTCCCAATCCAAGAACAATCTCTCAAGAAAACATCTGTCTCCAAAAATGGAGAGTGGGTGATCAAACTTCTCCCTCCCAAACCATTCCCTAAGAAGACACTCCTCACTCTTTCCAATCCTCTTGCAAAGGGTGAGGGATGTTAATAGGTTGGTCTTCCTAACACCTTGCAAGCTCTCTAGCCAAGGCACCTCAAAAAGGTAAAAGGAATGGGGAGGATCCTCAAAAGTTGAAATTCGGCCAACTTGAAAAACTCAACTTTTGGGGTGACTAAACAGTCCCTAGGGAGTGGACACATGGCTAAATTTGGCCTTCATACATAGGTACATCATATTTCCCACTAAAAATGCCCCTAACTTTACCCTAGGAGTTAGTTTAGCCCTTTAGAAACTCACCTAAAGTTTACCTACGGGTCAACCTTGAGTTGACCTTTCTAATGGCTCCCTATCCAAGACTTTCTTGGGACCATACTAGGATAATTGAAAAATGCATTGGTAAAACAAATTCCTTCCAAAGGACATGTCATTCCCAACTCACTTTACAATACATGTGTCAAGTAACACCACCAAAAATTACACATCACTAAAATACACATGGAAATGTCCCTTTTTTGGAATTAATAAATTAAACACACATCCAAGAATAAACATTTACAAATTAAAACACATTCACAAATGATATTTTGTCTCTCCAAATAAACAACCCTTGGCTTCACAAACACACATAGGTCTAGGCTTGATTCTCTGAATAGTTTCCATGGTCACATGGAATAATTTTTCTTGCACATCTCACTTTGCACATCAGTAATTCCAAAAATCACATATAATATTTTATATAAAAAGAATAAAATTCCAACATTGCATACAATTTGAATTATAATAATCAAGTCTCCAGTTATTTAATAACATCCACACAAAATAATCTACTAAATGGCATCATCATAATCATCATGAAATTTAATCATTTATAGAGCATGCATCCATAATTTCTAGCATCAAGGTAAAGTACTGCAAATAAAAATAAATGACATAATCATATCAATGTTATCCAAACAACGGATCATACAGAATCTATGTCAATAATACATCAAAATATAGTATCAATAATAGGTCTAACATGAAAATAACTGAAATGCTATGACGGCTCGGGGTAGGGCCTCACAGGTTAAGGTAGCTGAAGCTACAAATATTGAAATCTCAGAGTCACTGCTCAACACTATTGACTCTCAAAATATTGAGATACCAACGAAAGTTGAGAAACTTGATACCACCCCAGATGGTACTCAACCTAACATTGAGAAACTGACAGAAGCACAAGAAGAAGCAGAGGTAAAAGCACAAACTAAACCTATAAATGTTGACACTCAATAGAAGGTAGAGAAATTGACAGAGAAAGAACCTGAACAAAGTATAGCTAAACCGATAGTCAGCAAGATAGAGAGTAAGAATGACAGTAAGGTTGAAAATAGAATTGAAACACAGAGTGAATAAAAGGTAGAAATAGCGAATAAAGAAGAGGTCAATGATGGAAACAAGGAAGAAGTGGTTGAGGCAATTGGACAAGTATCTGAAGAAAAGAAAGTTATTACTGAGCCTAGCACTTCCACCATGGATTATAGGCCTACAAATGTGACTGATTTACTTTTGGATTCAATAAAGAGGATCACAAATTGCAACACCTTAGCATTTAAGGCCATTGATGATACATTACCTATATTGAAAATGATTGCACTGACTTGTAAGATAGATCATATTGATGGATCTTTAGGTAAATTGGACACATTGTCACAATTCATTGCTTCAAATATGCTAACTATTGATAAAATAAATGAGGAGACTGTTAAGGAAAGGGTGAACAAGGAGAAAAGTGAATTGTTTGATAAGACTATCAAGGATTGTACTAAGCATATTGACTCTTTATTACCGGTACTTAATTCCACTATTTCGGAATATAAAGAATTGTATAAGGAAGCATGCAAGCCTCACAACCTGATAGAAGATATTGAGGAAGAAATAAAGAAAACACAAAAAGAGATTAATGATATAGCAGACAATATGATAGGTTCTTCAGAACTTACCTCAATTTTTGATCAAGAAATGGCAGTTTTTGAGGAAAAGATTGAGAAAATACAAAAAGAAAAAGAAAGGATAAGAATGAAGGCATGTGAGCTGAAAAAAAAACTTGGTCCTAGATTGAAAAACCTTATAACTCAGCGGATTGAGCTATCGAAAGCAACAATTCAAGGAAAAAGATCACCGGAGCAACAGATGCATTATCTGACCGATATGATCCTACAGACTCAAACCATTATCTCTGACAACACCAAATTCATGCAGAGTCTTAATCTGATTTTGGCGGATATATTTCAAATTGTACATAACTAGATACAGGCTATGAGGTATAATTTTGAAATCTTTGATTCTTTTTGACATCCTTTTGTAGATAGGAATTTGGAAATCATCAAAGCAATAGAAACATTAAACTAGCTCAATCACAAAACTAGATTGCAATGATAACAAAACCTACAAACATTCAATAGAGATATGGAAATGAAACATTCAATTCAAACGCAAACCATCACAAATGCGGATGTCTCCTCCATGATTCTCCATTGTCCTTCTTTCTCCTTCAAATAGCTTTGTTTTGTGGATCTCACCTTCAAGTGCATAAGCATAATGTGAAAGCAAGATTGACAAGACGGTAGCGCAAGAATACTAGAAGCGTGTTTGATTCGGGGATTCTAAAATGTGATCAATTGGGATCTTTCATTGAAGAAATTCATCCAATTTATAGACAAATTGGAGAGATGAAAAGATTAGCATGAAGAGATTCGAAAGGAAATTTCAAATCAAGAATGACAAATATGACAAATTATGACAAATTGACACTTTCCATGCAAGATTGATTGATTGATAATTATGACAAATTATGACAAATTGCTATGTCAAAATTTATTGATCGACAAATTATGACAAAATTGACATGTCATTCCCATGAAATTAGGAGAAATACTAGAGAAAATAGAAAATTAGATGAATTAGAAATTAGGAAATTAGAAAATTGATGAAAGTTAGAAAATTGGGAATTAGGAGAAATTAGTAAATTGGAAAATTAGGTAAAAGAGGGAGGAATTAGTTAGCCAATTAAATAAATATTTAATTGTGACAAGAAGACTTAGGATAAATAAATAAATAATTTAACCTAGAGGGAAAATGACAAACAAGATTAAATGAATAAATCATAAAACCTTAAAAGATGAATTAGAAACGCAAGGATGACAATTAGGTCTTGACAAAAGATAATTGATGCTGATTCGATTTGATCACGACTAACAAAGGACCAATGCTGATAAATGATTTGATTGATAACTACGCCAATTGACAAGGAACAATGACAAATTGATCCAATTTGACATGATTGAGAAAGACGATAATCGATGACAAATCGATTGCCAAAATGACAAGATTGAAAAGAGAACAACGATCGATGACAAATCGATTGCAAAATGACAACATTGAAAATGACAATGATCGACGAGAAATCTATCACAAAATGATAAGATTGATAAGAGGACAAAACCCTAATTCCATCATCGATTAGGATTGACGATGTCCAAAATGAAATCGAATTGATGATGTCAAAATATGCCAAATGAGCACGCACATTGATGTGACAGTATAAGATCGACCAAAATCATGATTGAAGATTGTTATCGACAAGACCAAATTCGAAAGCGAGACAAATGAAGAATGCAGAAGAAGGACTCGATGCTTGCAAATGATAAAGACCAAGTGTGCAACATAGGAGAAATGTTAATGCGACGCAAGAACTCTAAAATAAGGCCATGCGCAAATGTTAAAGTATGACTCCGCAAGCGTTGACCATTTTTAGATGTCTACATTTTGCCCCTCTTTGAGACAATGTGATTCTAAGCGTTGTTTCAAAGAAAAATAATGAAAATTCCCTAGACACTGACAATGAAATATGCATGCCCCCTCGAGGAATTGGCCGAAAACATCCAGAAAAGAGGCCAATTGATCGATAAGAATGAGAGAAAATGATAGGAGCAAACAGACTGAAAATTGGGGATCGGATACACAAATGACAAGCAATTGAAGGCACAAAAGACCATGACCAGCATAAGATGGAGAGAGTGCACGTCCATCTATGCACTGACAAAGATCTATAAATGAGACAAAGAGAGTGAAAAGTGCTCATTTGCACTAGCCAAAGAGGAGGATTTGTTGCTTTGGAAAAGGACGTTTGCAGAGAGATGGTGAACATTCCAATGGGAGATCACCTTGGGGAACATGTACATACCTACAGATGACCGAACGACGCGGGAGCAGCGGTATGTATCTCAAAAACCCATATTGTCAATTTCATGAATTTGACTTGCTTGCGGGACATTGCGGGGCCCACAGGGAATGGGGAAAAGGACTTCTGCGCCTATATGGGTGCATCCTGCGCTTGTGTAGGGTGTCCTACACTTGTGTAGGCTACACAGGCACAAGTTGATGCTACACAGGTGCAGGACATAGCACACAGGCGCAGTTGTGCACTGGGAACCCCAATTTGATCAAAAACAACATGCGAAAGATCCCAAAAAGGGGGATAAGGGTAGGATAGGTCAAAATAGATTAGAAACACCTTGATTTGTGGATGAAACAAGGAAATACAACACATAGGAGTAAACCCTAAAACTGACAAAGTGTGCCCCAATTGTGATGCAGAGTCGACAATATCCACTGATTACGCAGGAAAACTGACCTAACTGCTTCATGTTATGACATAGACTCAGGAGCATGGACAGAGATACATTAACAGGACTTGGATTATACTATATCGCATTCATGCCTGAGATTAGGGAAAACACAAGACTGCTTACTACATTGGCAGAGCGATGGCATTTGGAGACTTCCTCATTCCATCTGGCGACTGGAGAGGTGACAGTGACACTAGAGGATGTATGGCATATCCTCCGCATTCTGATTCATGGGGAGACGATAGAGTATGACCCAGTGACAGGGAGAGATGCTTTGTGTAGATTATTTGAGTGTGACGTGGATGATCTAGATATCGTAGAGAGGGAGATTGGCTGGGAGACCATGGCATCAGAGTATGATCGACGATATGTAGTGATAGCAGTGGTTATAGCATGCCTACTAGCAGGAGACAGACGAGGACATGGATTCCCTATTGGATGGGGAAGAGTGCTAGAGTGGATGGTGATAGAGGGGATGGTGTACGCATGGGGACCATGTGTGCTTGCTATGCTATATTTTTAGTTGCATCAGATAGCATATCAGGGGGTGCAGACATTGAGCTGTGGAGTCACACTGTTACAGGTATGGGCATTTGAGCACATAGCCATATGTCGACTGATTGTAGAGAGACAAGTATTACCACACCGACCATGTGTGTATTTCTATGGGGGAGCACTGAGACAGGGTCCTTTCGGATACATATTGTATTGGCGACATGAGCTAGACAGATTGAGAGAGTTCACATGGAGGCCATATCTTGATTGCTCTGGATGGTCAGATGATAGTGATGAGCTATCGTATTGCAAATAGGAGAGATACCTGATTGGGCGACCAGTGAATTGCCAAAGAGTGATTGAGATGTACCTGCCAGAGAGAGTCAGACGACAGTTTGGAGAGAGGCAGGATGTACCTAGAGGGACTGCACACTTTTCCCGATCTCACAGAGAGATGAGTCAGTGGGGAAGGATGATTCAGCCACACATAGCCTATGCCAACTTCACACAGCTACAACAGAGACAGTGGGATTGGAGATCAGATGTGGTGGATGCCGGGATGACAGAGGAGTATGAGCGATGGTTTGCACGACGATGGCCAGTGCCATTGACAGATCTTGATATTCCAGTACTGAGGAGATAGGAGGACTTCCCACTTGCTGGACAGGAGGGAGACGATGAGGATAGGGATGAGGACAAGGACAGAGAGGATGAGGGAGATGATGAGGATGCAGATGATGAGGATGAAGATTATGAGCCAGATTCAGCCGATCAGGAATCATTGCAGGATATACCCATAGAGCTAGAGACAGCTAGGATAGAGGAGATGGAGATGTGCAGGGCTACCATAGCAAGTCAACATGATCACATTGTGACATTAGAGAGATAGAATGCTATCTTGAGGACAAAGCAAGATTAGTTCAGAGTGGAGATAGCCAGACTTACAGCAGCTTGAGATACAGCAATAGCCCAGGCACAGCAAGAAGGGTAGAGAGTCATTGAGTATATTGGGTCGATTAGGGATGCTAGTGCACGTGAGATGGCACAGATATTGGTAGAGACCAGAGAGGAGATACACCATTGGAGGACACTATATGAGTGTGCAGTTCCACTAGAGCAGAGAGCAGCATCATATCGGGAACGATCAAGGACAAAGAGCAAGCCACGTTCTCGGAGGTTAGTGAGCAGCATGGGGGTGGGTGGACCTATGAGACCACCACAGCCAGGACCTGGGGCAGGAGGGACATCATCCTTGAGACATGGCAGGGATGAGGAGGATAGAGGAAGCACCTAGTGATAGAGGCACGTGCTCCTTATGACAGAGAGTTGACATTATGTAGTGTGACATTATGTAGTCAGCCTGCGGGCCATACTTAGGACAGACAGTCCAATTTTGTACTCCAATATTATTTTGATATATGATATGATATGCATTGATATGATGGAATGCAATGTGTTATGACTTATAGTTATTTTCCATGTATGAATGGCTTATGCACTGTTGATGTACCATTGTGGAACATGTATGGATATATTTTTTTATGTGTTTTTGATGCATTTATAATATGAAATGGATAAAATGCTTGATGTGATGCTTGATATAATGCAAATGTACTAATCAATGAATGTAGGATGCAACATATGTGTGTTTTTTTATGGAGATCAGAGAACTAGACTGAATTGACTGCCCAAACGGATGGAAGAAATGTTAGTAAGAAGAAATGAGACAGAGGACAGTTAGAGACGAAGAAAAACTTGCTTTCACTAATGCACTTTGTAGGTGAGAACCTTTATTTAATGTAGCAAAACGGATGCAGAGCATCATGGCATTGAAGGCTAGAGCTGAAACACAACCCTTTTTGCAAAAGACAGACACATCGCACACAAGGAATGAGTGAAGAATCCTAGGTGCATACATCAAGAGTCGAGGTATGTGCGGCATTCACAAAGCGAACGTACTTATCATAGACACCCAATGATATTGTTGCCCCAGTTTGTGACAAACATTCCACAAACAACAAACACAACAAAAAGAAAAATGGACCATGAACCATCCCGGTCACTCTAAATCACTTGGTGACATCATTGAGCAACATAGGAACAAGATCAAAGCCAAAGATAAATCAATAAATGATAAGACTCGCTAATTCCAACAAGTCAAACAAACATCTTGATCTTCATTGTCAAAAGTTGAAAGTGTTGATAGGACGATCATGCTATCTAGTTTCAGGGAATGCGGTACCCCGTCTAAGACAGGACACAGTCTAGGTTTGAGTATACCACACCCTGTATAAGACTCATGATAATGGTGACAAGGTCAAATGATATTGATGTTGATGTTCGATGGAGAAGACAATTGTGATCAGTTTGAATGTCTGGTTTGATTGAAAAAGTTCATTTGTTAGTGCATGATTTTCATTAAAGCACAGTGTGTGATTGCGAGTCGTTGGATGTATGCTCGGCGATCTGTCTATGTACAAAGGGATCATTTATTGCAAAATGCTTGGTTTTTGGATTTTAATGTTTTTGAAAATTTTTCGTTCATTTTTTTCAGGACTTTATTTGACTTTTTAGGGATATATTTCAGGACATTTTTCAATTTTTATGATGTTTTCAGGACATTTTTTCAATTGTTTATGATTTTTTCAGGACATTTTTTCAATTGTTTATGATTTTTTCAGGACATTTATTTGATTTTTTTGAATTTTTTCAGGACATTATTTGATTTTTTTGGATTTTTCAAGACATTATTTGATTTGAAAGTTTCAGTGATTGATCATGACAAGGGAAATGCACCCAATGCACATCGGAAAGACATATATAGAGACTAGGACTGAAACATATGCATAAGAAACTGGAGTATGCAAGATAATGATGTTGACCAATCACAGGCCTGAAAGAAAACATTGGGTCAGGACAAGGATAGGCATGATAAACCTGCAGAGAGAAAGCATAGCTAGAGGTCGTGATAGATGACAGAGCAATGATCTTTTTACACATGGTGCCTATTTGCCAGGTTTTCACCATGGTACTTGCCCAAAGTGCCTATTTGCTAGGTTTTCACTAGAGGGCGAATCATTTTTCTTTACTTTTTGTTCTTTTTCCTCTTTTTTTTTTTTCACTTTTTCACTTTTTTGATTTTTTTTTTGTATTTCGATTTTTTGTATTTTTTCAGGATCATATTTGAAGAACTGCTGATAGAAAATTATGCCCAGTACTTGCGAAGGTGCATGCTATTTATAGGATCTGACAAAGGTTCACCTTCTGGGGTGGCAAGCTGATATGCCCCTGACCCATAGGCTGCAGTAACTATGAAAGGCCCAACCCAATTAGGTTCAAACTTGCCTTTGATGATGTCAGAAGATTGTGCATTCTTGGGGTTTGCCTTTAAAACCAGATCTCCCACTTCGAAGTGTCACCCTTTGACCTTCTTATTATAAGAGCGACGAAGATAGTTTTGATATGCTTGCAAATGTTTCAGGGTTGTCTGACGTTTCTCATCTAACATCTCAAGCTGATGCAACTAAGAGACTCTGTGCATCTCATCATCAATCAGAGGTTGCAAGGAAACACACAAAGAAGGAATCTCCACTTCCAAGGGTAAAATGGCTTCCGCACCATACACCAAGGAATAAGGTGTTGCGCCAGTAGGTGTGCAGATAGAAGTATGATAAGCCCATAGTGCTGGATTCAACTGTACATGCCAATCTCGACTAGCGTCATTAACAACCTTTTTTAGGATCTTGATAATGGTTTTATTTGATGCTTCGGCTTGACCATTACCCTGTGGATAGTACGGACTGGAGAAACGGTGTTGGATGTGAAACTTTTCATAGAGTTCTTTGACATCTTTATTCTTGAATGGACGTCCATTATCTATGACTATGGTAAGGGGAACCCCATATCTGCATATGATATAATTCAATAGGAATTTTGAAATTTGCACACCAGTGATATAGGTCATGGGGATAGCCTCGATCCATTTTGTAAAATACTCTGTGGCTGTAATGATAAACTTGTGTCCATTTGCAGATGTCAGGTGAATCTTGCCAATAAGATCCAATCCCCATTGAGAAAAGGGCCATGGAGATATGATAGAATGAAGCTCTTGGGCTGGTGCATGAATATAATTTCCATGGATTTGGCATTTGTAGCACTTCTTGACAAAATCATGAACATCCTTTTCCAGAGTGGGCCAATAATACCCAACACGAATCAACTTTTTGGCTAAGCTCAGACCATTGAAATGGCCCCCACATATACCATCGTGAACCTCACGTAAAGATGTTTGTGCTTCATCAAAATCCAAACACCTGAGGAGGGTATGGTCAAAGGAACGACGGTAAAGGGTGTCGACAATGATGACATATTTGGCTGTCTGTCGAATGAAGGCTCAGCGTTGGTTAGTGGAAAGGTTAGGTGGTAAAGTTTGGGATTTCAAATATTAATAGACATCATTGTACCATGGGGAATTAGGACCAACAAAACACACATTACATCCGTTGTCAGAATTTCAAAAGAAGGGACAAGCAACTGTTCGACCAAAAATTCACATTTGTCCATATTGTGGGGCATATTTAACATGGAAGCAATCGTAGCCATCACATCTATCAACTTGTTTTGAATTCTTGGAACTTGACTAAAATGGATAGCCGTGAATTTTGTCTTGAAGAAATCTAGCATATGCTTGTAGGGAATAAGCTTTTCATCTTTTGTTTTGTAGTCATCATTCACTTGACGGATGACTAACTGAGAATCTCTATAGACTTGTAACTGTGTGATGTTCTAGTGGACCGCTACTCAGAGTCCTGTGACCAGAGCTTCATATTCTGCAATGTTATTGGTACAATGGAAAGTTATTCTGTAGGATTTGGGAATAGCATCACCTTGAGGGGTGACAAACAATATACCTGCTATGGACCCGAACTTGGTATGGGATCCATCAAAATATAACTTCCATTCATTAGAAGATGTGAGAGCAAAGACCGATTCATCTAGAAAATTTGTCAACATGGGATGATCATCATAAATAGGAGCCTCTGCAAGTTGATCTGCTATGATTTGTCCTTTTATTGCCTTTCGCTCCATGTACTCAATATCAAACTCACTGAGGATCATAACCCACTTTGCTAGGTGACCCGTCAAAGCTGCCCGACTAAGCAAGTATTTCAAGGGATCAATTTTTGCAACTAGCAATGTCTGATGACTTAACATATAGTGTCGAAGCTTCTGTGTTGCAAAGACTACTGCTAAACATGCCCATTCAATAGTTGAATAATTCAGCTCATAGCCCGCTCTTTGCCTTTTTCATCCTATTGGGCCAAGAGAACTCCTAGTGCCATTTCAATTGCAGAAATATACAATATAAATGGCTTCCCTTCTATAGGAGGCATTAGAATACGTGGCGACAACAAATAGTCCTTAAGAGTTTGAAATGCTGATTGACATTGCTCAGTCCATTTAAAAGTGACTCCTTTATGCAATAAATGATGGAATGGATGACATTTGTCTGCCAATTGAGCTATAAACCGATGTATTGACTATAGCTTTCCTTGCAGACTTCTTAGTTGACGGAGATTGGAAGGAGGAGGCATATCCGTTATTGCTTTAACCTTGGCAGGGTCGACTTCGATGCCTCTGTGAGAAACAATGTACCCTAGTAATTTGCCGGCTGTGACACCAAAGACACACTTCTTTGGATTGAGTCTGAGCTTGTAGGTCTCCATTCGATCAAAGATTGGGCCCAAGATGGCTAGATGGCTATCTCTTGTGATAGATTTGCATAATAAGTCATCAACATAGTCCTCCATCAAAGTATGCATGAAATCATGGAAAATTGTCATCATAGCTCTTTGATATGTTGCTCCAGCATTTTTAAGAACAAAGGGCATCACATTCCAACAGTAGGTACCCCAAGCATAGGTGAATGCTATCTTATGTTGATCTTCAGGAGCAATGCGAATTTGGTTATAGTCGGAGAAACCATCCATCAATGAGAGCATCTCATATCCACTAGTCATGTCAACTATGATGTCTATATTTGGCAGTGGAAAATCATCTTTAGGGTATGCTTTATTGAGATCCCTAAAATCCGTACAGATTCTGATGCCCCTAGTTACTTTGCTAACTAGTACCAAATTTGAAATCCAGTCAGCATAATGAATGGGTCTGATAAAGCCCATGTCTAGTAATTTTTTTAGTTCTACCTTGACCAAGAGAGCCACCTAGGGATGCATCATTCTGAGTTTTTGTTTGACAGGCTTGGCATCTACTTTTAATGGCAAGTGATGAAGGACTAATTCTGGATCAAGGCCAGGCATATCTACATAGGACCATGCAAAACTGATCTTTTTCTCAAGAAAGAAATTGACAAAATCTATCTTTTCCTGTTTTGATAGAGAAGCAGCAAAATGAATGACCTTAGGGTTGTCAGGTGTACCCAAATTTATTTTTTCGGTCATTTCCACAAGCAATGTTGATTTATCCTGACTTGATGAGGGTACGTCCAATCTTCCACCTTTGGGCACCTCAGAGAGGTTTTCACCCGCAGGTATGTCTTTTATTTTTACTTTTTTATGATCAGAGAGTGCCTTACGGTTTTCACTCAAAGACTTATCTTTCTGAATTTGTACTTTTTCTTTTCTTTTTTCATTTTTATGACTGGAAGATGGAGTTTACTCCCCAAAATCTGCTATGGAATCCAGATCAATAGTAAATCCTGCTTTATGATCACCTTGTGGTATGCCTTCCCATAGTCCAAGGAATTCTACAATTGCTTCGTCATTTTGAAAACAATCCAATGTGAGTGGTTCTTGTTGGTCATATTGGATAAGCTACGAATAGACAAGGGGCATGTCATCATTGGTTTTAAGGAGGGAGAGGGCCGAGATGGTAAAGATGTAAACGTCCATGGTATCACTATCCGAACTACTCGCATCTGATTCGAAGATTGGGTCCCAGAATGACTCTATCCAAGCATTAGGACATGTTTTAGGAAGGGGAGTTATTTCATGCTTGTCTTCCATGGGCAAATCATCAGGGTCAAGGAAAACATTGTCAAGGGCATAGGAGCTAGAAGAAAAAGAACTCCACTCCCATTCATTGGAATCAGTTTCGGGTCAGGTATCCTTAGGTGTTGTTTCATCATTAGAGTCACGCCCCTTTCTACACATGGTCATTTTGGTAGACGAGGGTCCAATTCACAATGGTACAAAACCTAACCCTAAAGTTGGAGGTCGCATCTTGGGTATAATAGGTTCTAGCCTTCCTTTCTTGTCAGGGCCTAGGCCACTACAACCGTCATATCCTTTCTTCTGTAGCATAGTAAATCCTTTGCCGTACTGCTCCATCGGCAACCTGACAGGTGGGGTCTTAGTTGGATCCTTATAAAGCCAATCTATGACATCATCACCTAAAGTTTCTTTGACAAGTTCACCCCATCTTGTAAATGTAGTGGGGGGCTGATATTCAATGACTATCTTAGGTTCCTTTTGCAACAAATGTGGTTTGCCATGCGATTTTGGAGATATTGGTAAATTCCCAATGAGGAATGTTTGAGCCATTGAATACTCTCCGCATCCTTGGTCCTGTATCTTCAATTTTCCTTTGACAACATCTAACAATTCATTAGGATCCACATAACTATGTGAGTGGGCCTCTCTATTGACTGGGACTTGCTGTTGCAGGGAATCCTTTAGAGTAGCACAAAATTGAAATGGATTAGGATCTCCTGGAATTGTTATCTCAGTTCCATTGTAAGGATATTTTAAACATTGATGATAAGTGGATGGGACTGCTTTCATTGCATGGATCCACGGATGACCAAGAATCATATTATAAGGGAGATCGAGGTCTAGGAACTACAGGAAAGTGTTTTTTGTCACTGGACCAACTCTGATAGGCAATGTAATTATCCCTTTAGATGGGCGCTCAGCATCATCATATGCTTTGATTTTTATTCTTTTGGAAGAATCAATATCATTTTCTGTATAACCAAGACCAATGACCACTCTCAAGGTACATATGTTAAGACCCGCTCCACCATCTATCAAGACTCGTCGGATTTTGCAATTATGGACAAAGAATTCAAGATGTAAAGGATCATTATGAGGGAGCTTATCAGGTGAAATATCATTATTCGAAAATGCAATGTGTTGGGAAACAGATAGATGTCCTATTCAGGCTTGAAACTGGTCAATATCAATGTTTGTCGGGATAGTGGATTCAATTAAAGCTTTATCTAGGACTGCGCGATGCATAGGGGACATTTTCAACAATTCAAGAATTGATATTTGTGCAGGTGTCTTCCCTAGATGATCTAGGAGATTATACTGACTCGCATGAGTTGATTTAGGAGGAACTGCAGGAGCTCCTTTCAGGACTATTTTGGATCGACGAGTGGTGACTGTGCAAGAAGGATCTTGTCCCTTTATTCTTAGGGTGGAAACATACTCATTTGACTCTCGAAAACAATTGATGACATTGTTATAACCAGTATTTGCATAATTTGCTGTTTGGGTAGAGTTTGAAGAAGATGCTTTACCCTTGTCATGATCAAGCAAATGAGTTTTGAAAATTGTATGATCAGTGTTAGAGGTCGCGTTGGGCGGATCTGCCTCAATTACCCCTTGCTCCAACAAGTCTTGAATCATATATTTCAATTGAAAACATGATGCAATTTTATGTCCTTTTGACCGATGGTATTCACAATATGCATTATCATTCCACCAATGCGGCTTTACCAATGGTTCTGCCTTGATATCTGGTAACTTGATAAATTTTTCTTGTATTAATTGTTTCATTACTGACTCAATAGGCTCTCCCAATGGCATAAATTGTTGAGGAGGTCCATCCCTTGATCGGAAAGGTTTTTGTTGCTGATTTTGTTGCTGACCTTGTTGTTGATTATATTGTTGAGTGTATTGTTGAGTAACATTGCTTGCCGATGTTTGATTTTGTTCCATAGTTGACATATTAGGAGCACTCAATTTCTTGATTGTGAATGGGGGTTGATTTGCATTCACCACTCTTGCGTCAACAACTCCATCATTAGTGACATTCTTGTTTTTGTACCAAAATCTATTTCTGTCCCCTGAATTGTTTGTGTTGTCATTGTCTTTGTTGAGCTTAATGATTCCCTTAGCTACAAGAGCGGTTTCAATGTTCATCCCTTTCTTAATGAGTTTCTCAATGGTACTGGGACTTTTCAATTTAAGTTCATACATCATTTCTGGGACCAAATTTTGAATAAATAAGTTCATTTGTTGTTCTTCAGGTATATCTAGGGAAGAACGACTATACAAGCTTCGCCATTGTTGCAAGAACGTCACTAATGGTTCACCTTGCTTTTGCTTGGTGTTGCATAAATCTGACATGGTCACGTCACTGTCAATGTTGAATGCGAAGTGAGATATAAACTTTTGAGCCAATTCTGACCAAGTCTTTATATTCCCTGGCAGATGCGAATACCAATACATGGCTTGTCCCATGAGACTTCATGCAAATAAGTGCATTAAATATGTTTCCTCATAACTCACTTCAGTACATGCTGCAAAAAATGCTCGAATATGGTCTTTTGGATTGCCATTCCCTTTATATTTCTCAAAATTAGGTGCCTCAAAATGCTTAGGGAAGGGAGGCATGTACAAGCTCTTGTCAAATGGATTAGGACATAAATCTTGATCTGTGTACAACTTCTTTGTTCCTTTGGTTTCCAATGCATCGACTTGTCATTGCAACTTCTCAAGCTGTTGTGCAAATGTGTTAGGTACTGAAGATTTTGGAAGTACATCATTTACTCTTGGGTGTATGCTTTGTCGATACATCCTATTTTCCATCGGTTGTTGATGTTATGAAATTGCCGTCTTTGGTGTCTCCGGCATATAATGTTCTTGGTACACCTCTTGCTATTGTGGTTGTCCCATGCCTTGATATTGACCTTGTTGCTGTGCTTCTTGTGGTGGAACCATCATTTGTAACCTAGGTTGATATTGCAATTGAGGGTGTTGTTGATATTGCACATACGTCAATTGTGGTTGTGAAGTATGATAACCTATTTGTCTTGGCACATATTGAGGCACATGTTGTTGTTGATGCTGACGATTTGGAATTTGCTGACTTTGTGCCAATTGTTGTTGTCTCGGTGTAAATCCCATCATTTGCAAAAAACTTTATTTGGGAGGTTTTTGTTGTTTCTCCTTAAGATGGGGTATGGCACTTGCATTGACTTGCTGTGTTGTTTGTCCAATCCATTGTGGTAGTTGCAAGTTTGCATTAACTTGTAATAGTGTAGAGGGCGCTGCAACTTGTTGTCAAATGCGGTATTGTTGTTGTTGTGCATTGTTTGTTTTCACATTCGATTGTACCTTTGTGTATTACTCAATTGTTGCAACATTTGCTGTTGGTGCAAACCACTATCTATAGCTCTTTGTGTCGCCATTATCCAAGGATCTGTCACAATAGTTTGCATAACAGGTACTTGAGTGTTTGGCAAATATATTGAACTTAATGGGACATAGGAACTTTGTTGCATTGTGGAATTATTTTGGACATTGGTGAGATCAGGCATTCCAGTCGTAAAGCTTTCTTGCATCTTAGATTTTGATCCAATTTTATGCATGCGAGGAACCACTTCTTGTTGAGGGACAACTGTCAATATTTGTGTGGTCCTCTTTTGATCTTGTGTTACAGGTGTTGTGTTAAACAATGGATTATTTATTGTCTCTAATGGTGACTTTTGAGGAATAGTCACTTTCAATGCCTTTGAAGCACATTTACTCATCAAGGTAGGTTGAGTTTCTTGTTGCACATTGTTTTCATTTGGATGTGGAGAGAAACTTAACAGCTCACCGCCTTGTTGTTTTTGCACATTGATTTGCTCACTTGAGGAGGTCACATTACTCATCATGTCAAGATATTTTTGTGGGAACATCTTAAAGACCTTGTTCAAGAATTTATCCATCTTTTTTGTCATCTTAGGATCTTTAAGGAACATATCAACATCATCGGAAGCATCAAAGTCTGATGAAGAATCTGGTAAAACATTTGGATTTATTTCTTGTTGAATGCCTTGATTTGAACCAAATCCTTGCGAAAGAGTTTGTTCCTCATATAATGTTTGAATTTCATGTTGCAGGTTCAGTTGATTCCAATCAAAAGGTGCATTTCCCCTTGGTGTTGGTGGAACACTCCCATGTCCTGGTTTCATGGGTATAAACACTAGTTCATATAATGGAGGTGGTCCAAGTTGAACCATTCCATATGGTGGTAATGATGTGCTTGATGAACCTTCAATTTGTACTGTTTGACTAGTTTGAAATTGTGAGTTTGATATGTTGTCAATGGGTTGATACGTTGGTTCGCCCATCTTCTTAGATTTCGACCTTGTTTCAACAGGCATGTCACTATGCAAATGCAATATTTTTGGAATTTTTCAAGGATAATATATGATATGCAACTAAATGTAAACTAAATAGATGAGAATGCAATCTATGGCAAGAATGCAACCTATGTTTTTGTTGTTTTTCAAGATTTTGACAAGCTTTTTGGAATGCAAATCTAAAAAGAGACCCTTAGGAAATTGAAATGATGTCTAGACCTCAAAGGAAAAAAGGACCAAGTGACAAAAGGACAAAATGACAATGTCTCCCCTAATACGCTTGGATACTAAGCTAGGTTTGACCAAATGATAGTGATGACAAAAAGGCAAAAGTTTGATAAGGTCTTGACTTCCTAACAATAACTTAGGGTTTATCAAAGATTTGGATTACTCAAGTATGACAAAACCTAGTTTTGACACTATATGCAAAGGGACAATTACTATGCAAATGACCCTAATATGATATGATAATGACCTAAGCTTAATGAAGAGACCTAGGGTATGCAAATGCAAATGTATGACAATGTCAACCTAAGGCAAAACCTAAGGTTGAATTATGAAATGGTATTGCTATAATGCAAGAGGACACATGCAAATGGATGACTTTTATTGATATGCAAAGGAATATGACCTAAGTGAAACCTAACCTTGGTAGTTGACAATGAATTTGCAAAATGCAAACCTAGGATGAAGCTAAATCTAAGTGACATGAATGTTGAGACAAGATTTTGAAAAATGTTTGACAACCATGTTTGAAGGTGTTTTGAACTTTGTTGAATGAAATACTCTTATGTTTTACCTTGTTTTGAATCAATTTGTCTTATTTTTGAAATGAGACACAACTCAACTTTTGACAAGCAAAGAAGACAAGATATTTTAACTTAGACTCAAAACAATCATGCTCATTCAGACATTTCTTATGGTAGGTAAGGACAGTAGGTACTTGAGAGGTAGACTCATTATGAGATTCAAGGAGAATACATAGATGCTTGACCCCATGGGCTCCCCTCCATGACACTCACTTCTCAGGGCAGCCAAGCATCAGTCCCCATAGAAATCTCCCCATGGCGAACTTAGTATCTCTTCCAAGTATCCGAACTCCTCCTTCTCAAGCAACTAGAAGGATTTTTGGCCTCTAAATACAAGGTGTTTAATAAGGATTTCTGTTAAGCATTACTCCTTGGTGTCACTCAAGTGTGATTGAGACACAGGCCCACCAAGATACTAAATAAATGTAGTCGCGCAAGCACGATTTAGACCGTGAGGCCCTACTTAGATGTTGATATGAGAAAGAGTCCAAGGGTCATCACTTCCCAAGTAACTACAATTCCCACGTAACCCTTCCTTCAAAGCTTTCGCCCATCAGGTATTTATTTATAGTGAGTTAGAATGCCAAGGTGCTCTAGCTGTGCTCACTTTGGGTCGTTCCCTTCTCACGATTATCACTTGATTGCAAAAGAAAGCAAATGGTTGAGAAGGCAAGCCCTCTAAAGGTAACACACAATCCAAAACATGAGAATGGTATCGAAGATCTGGATTTCTGATCACCCTAAGAAGGATGAGAGCATACTCTCCTACTCCAATGTCAAACTCGATAAATAAAGCGAACACATGTTCATTCCATCCTACTTAGCAAACATACTAGGTGCCTAATTATGAATTACAAACACAAAGTTTGGTTGGAATATAAGGCAACCTGCAAAATCACTAAGTTAGAAGTTTGATTTGTTTGGTCTTTGACTAGCGAACCTAAATAAGATTTGTTAGTAGTTTCATTCTTTTTTTGTCTTCATCACACGTAACACCAAGATGCTGCACAGAGAATTAGTACCAAAGAAAAACTAGAATGCAGAAAATAGAATGCAAAACAAAGTAATTTGCAATTAAAACACTGGTTTTACCTCTGTTTCTAGCCTTACACAGGCGCAGAGTGTCTTGACACAGGTGCTGAATGCATTGACACAGGCGCATAATGCATTGACACAAGCGCAGATCCCTTTGACATAGGTGCAGAATGCATTGACACAAGCGCAAATCCCTTGACACAGGCGCAGATTCCTCCTACACAGGCGCAGAAGTGCCCAGAAAGCTCTGAATTACCCTGTTTCTTGGGTTTTTCACCTGCAAATCAGCTCAAAAAGAACTCAAAACATGGTTGAATGGTTAGTTTCATGTTGGGTTCACCAAGAAATGTATATAGGAATTTGGAAATCATCAAAGCAATAGAAACATTAAACTAGCTCAATCACAAAACTAGATTGCAATGATAACAAAACCTACAAACATTCAATAGAGATATGGAAATGAAACATTCAATTCAAATGCAAACCATCACAAATGTGGATGTCTCCTCCATGATTCTCCATTGTCCTTCTTTCTCCTTCAAATAGCTTTGTTTTGTGGATCTCACCTTCAAGTGCATAAGCATAATGTGAAAGCAAGATTGACAAGACGGTAGCGCAAGAATACTAGAAGCGTGATTGATTCGGGGATTCGAAAATGTGATCAATTGGGATCTTTGATTGAAGAAATTCATCCAATTTATAGACAAATTGGAGAGATGAAAATATTAGCATGAAGAGATTCGAAAGGAAATTTCAAATCAAGAATGACAAATATGACAAATTATGACAAATTGACACTTTCTATGCGAGATTGATTGATTGATAATTATGACAAATTATGACAAATTGCTATGTCAAAATTGATTGATTGACAAATTATGACAAAATTGACATGTCATTCCCATGAAATTAGGAGAAATACTAGAGAAAATAGAAAATTAGATGAATTAGAAATTAGGAAATTAGAAAATTGATGAAAATTAGAAAATTAGGAATTAGGAGAAATTAGTAAATTGGAAAATTAGGTAAATTAATTAATAATTTTTCATTCATTAATTAATTCACAAAAAGAGGGAGGAATTAGTTAGCCAATTAAATAAATATTTAATTGTGACAAGAAGACTTAGGATAAATAAATAAATTATTTAACCTAGAGGGAAAATGACAAACAAGATTAAATGAATAAATCATAAAACCTTAGAAGATGAATTAGAAATGCAAGGATGACAATTAGGTCTTGACAAAAGATAATTGATGTCGATTCGATTTGATCATGACTAAAAAAGGACCAATGCTGATAAATGATTTGATTGATAACTACGCCAATTGACGAGGAACAATGAAAAATTGATCCAAATTGACATGATGGAGAAAGATGACGATCAATGACAAATCGATTGCCAAAATGACAAGATTGAAAAGAGAACAATGATTGATGACAAATCAATTGCAAAACGACGACATTGAAAATGACAACGATCGACGAGAAATCTATCGCAAAATGATAAGATTGATAAGAGGACAAAACCCTAATTCCATCATCGATTAGGATTGATGATGTCCAAAATGAAATTGAATTGACGATGTCAAAATATGCCAAATGAGCACGCACATTGATGCGACAGGATAAGATCGACCAAAATCATGACTAAAGATTGTTATCAACAAGACCAAATTTGAAAGCGAGACAAATGAAGAATGTAGAAGAAGGACTCAATGCTCGCAAATGATAAAGATCAAGTGCACAACATAGTAGAAATGTTAATGCGATGCAAGAACCCTAAAATAAGGCCATGCGCAAATGAAAAAGTATGACTCCGCAAGCGTTGACCATTTTTAGACATCTACACCTTTGTCATTGATGTCAAAGGGGGAGTAGTAGTATGGAGAAAAAATGTACATAAGAGATCATTTTCTCAGGGGGAGCACTCCTATTTTTGGATTTTTCTCATGAGTGTTGCCATGAATGCCAAAGGGGGGGATTATTGGAATTCTGCACTCAGATGAGAATTGTTGATGCTGTCATTGATGACAACCAACTGGTAACATGGTTCACAACTTACACCAACAACAAACATCATCTACCGGCACTGGCAGGCACAACAAGATTATTCTCATCGGCACCCAGTCTACACCAATAGAAGATCTTACCAGCTCCCCATCTGACATGGAAATTATATTGTTTTGTATTGTAATTATATGATATAGCCTACATAATGTATTGTAAAGACTCATATATGTATGAGATCTTATAGGTCATTTTGTAAGTGTGATAGGTATGTGAATTATGTATAGGTAATTAATGCAAGAGGAATATGAGAGTGAATATCTGTATATGCATTTTGATGTAATAATTTTGATAAGCGAATAAGAGCAGAGAAGAGAGAAGAAAGGTTTATGGCAGAGGTATTTGATAGAGCTTAAACTGGTACTGAATCAAGCATTGTAGATGCTATTTTGAGAAGTACATTGTCATTGGATTTAATCATCCAATTTTGTAGTCAGTGTGACTCCTTTTTGTGATTGAGAAGTGAGCTCTAGGCTATTGGCCTTCCTGCACGTGCAGACCCCTATTGTATCAATAATATTTATTCATATTGGCCAGTGAGTAAATATTGTGGGTCACAAATCCCACCGAGGTTTTTCCCCTACCGAGTTTCCTCACCAAAATATCTTATGTTATGGTGTGCATTGATGTTGTCTCTCTTATTTTTCTTTATTGCTTTATTGATTATTTACCGCTACATGAATTTGGGTTGTAACGTTGCAAACAAGTTTAAATATTTCATCCACCGGTTAGATAGTGATTCACACCCCCCCTCTCAGCGTCTTTGGGATTGATCAAGTATCTAACAATTATCACCAATAGTCACCTCTGGCACATCCTCATGTGCATCTCCTGCTGCAGAAAATGAATCCACTATGAAATGCCCCCAAGAAAGAACACTTCAAGGGAAATAAACACATAAAAAAAGAGAGAGAAAAAGAGGGATCTACCAATAGTGGGCGGGTCAACATGACATGCAGTAGGCGATGTCTGCATGCTGTGTGTTGCCGACATTGTAGTTGGTAATACAGGTGGGGCTAACCTTGGATGAGGCAGTGTTTGCATAGGAACATCGACAACACCTGAAGAATAATACATTAAATATATAAAACATTAAATATATGAAAACTGCAAGAATTGTAAACAAGGATGAACCTTTATTAAGAATTGTAAAGAAAGATGAACCTTTATTAAGTGTTCGATGCTAATCTTAATGATACAACAGTATGAAGGAGGATAAAGGTAGGGAAATTTATGACAAGAGGGCAGTGTAAAGGAAGAAGGAAGGAGACATCTTGAAGAACACTGTAATGTATTATGGTTTGATAAAATAAATAAAATTTTTGTGTTTTGGAACTTGTTAATTGCAAATTTCCATGACAATCACGTTTCATGCACTGTTTCAAGTTTCTTCTCATCAAGATAATAGATTAAAAATGTCTAATCAAGGATTGGAGGGCAAAGTTTAATGAATTAACTTTTTTTTGTGCCAAGTTAAAGCAATGGCCATAAAGAATGAGGAGTTTTCTCTAAACTGTCCAAAACCTTTAGTTCCGAGTCAGTCACAAGGGTTTGTTAATATCCATTGATGTAGTCATTGAAAACTTATCAAATTATATATTCATATTTTAAACTCAAGTATCTTTCATATTGAATTGGTCTTATGTTGAATGGTTGTACAAATGTCAAGAAAACTAGTGCCCTAACAGACCGAGACAAAGTTTTCCCTATTTTGGGACAATAAACCATATCGTTTTGTTGAGTGATGTCCAATGGGTTGAAATAGGATTGTGTTGATTAAATAAGGTTGGAAAAACTCTAAATAACCTTCCCTAGTATGATGGACATTGATCCTAAGGTGTTGAGGCACTAAAAATGGCATGTGTATAGTGTTTATGGGTTGCCAACTATGTTTGAAGATCTAATATGTCTGAGATAGTATCAAGTATGATGTATTTTGGGTGCTCAAAGTGATAAGACAAGAAAGTTTCAATCTACTTGTTTGATCATGACAATCACAATGAATGGTAGTTTGGGTTCCTTATTTTGCAGTTTTGGAATTTGTAAGGATTATATGAGTAAGTGCAGATTGTGAGTACTTGGGCAGTTGGAGAAGACATTAATGAGATGAGGATAGTGAAAGAACACTCTTGGAGGATAGGGGTAAGTATATGTTAAGGTATGATAGTTTAAATACTTGGTATTTTCATAATGTTAAGGCTAACATGGAGTTGCTTGAACATGTAACTTGTCTTGTTGGAAGTTGAGCTCAAGTAGAATGTGAGCTTAGTAGAATGTGATGAGCTTTAAAAGGAGAGAGTATCATATAGTGAGAGGTGAGTTGACAGTGAAGAACAAATCATAGTATAAAGCATTCAAAAATTATAAGTGATGAAGTGAGAGGTTGATCCAAGTCAAGGATCTAGAAAAAGGATGTGTTGGGGGTTTGTTGAGAACAAGTGAAGGGATGTGTAAGGGGGTTTGTTTCCCTAAGGTATGAATGATCAATCATGAAGACATCAACTTGATCCCTCTGCATCAACTACATAATAAATATATGATCAATAACACTAGCATTAAAAAATAAAGTTCACAAGTCCAAAGAAGGATTAGTTTTAATATATAGAACATGGTCATCACTTGAACTATCTGGAATACCCTGATCATGGCCACCGGGTGAACTCACAAAGCTGGTACCCACTTTTTGGTACATCCTGATTTTTGCTGAAATCATACATTTTTTGGAAAATATAATTATTTAATCTTTAAGAGGTCCCATTTGAAGTAATTAATTGAAGAGAGTTAGATCAAAGACTCTTAGATCAAAATTTCTTGGATAGAACCTCTCTACTTCTAAATCATACTTGCAATGGAGTCTCCTTTGCATCTATCAAATGCTGATAAAAAACCAATTTTACATTAGCTTTTGAGGGGTCAAATGAATTCATTTAGAAGTTTCATTTTCTTGAGGATTTAGTCCTTATTATAAGCTTTCCAAATAGTATAATTTTTAATATATTTAAGTTTATTAATATATTTTTATTTTATTTTTTATGAATGTAGGTTTTTCACCAAACATGAACTTCTTTGTTCAATGCATTGGAAAAAATAGCAAACTAATTCAAAAAAATTTTGAAAAATATCTATACCCTAGGTATTGATGTCTTCTTTCTAACAAAAAAAATAAAACTTAATTTTGATATATATAGAGCAAGTTATGTGTTCAAACGTACACCTATATCTAATTTATAATTAGTCGGACTTCAAAACTCAATAAAATAAAAAATATTCAACATATCACTATCAAACCAACTGCATGCCCTGGGTATTGATGTTACAAACCCAAATTTAAAAGAGATAAGTTTTTATCATTTATAGAAAAAAAATTATACGTTTCGGGATGTACATCACTCTTAAAAAATGTTGTTTCCTGTAAAAAACTACTTTTGAGGGAGATGGAAAAATCAATTAAATTTTATTCAAAAAAATTTGAAAAAAATATATTTAGAATCTACAAAAAGGATGTTACAAATCACTAGTTTACATCATCTTCAAATTCTTAACGATTTAAAATTTATAGGTGTCAAAAAGTGAAGGTTTTTTGCAAAATGTTCATCTAAGTGTCAAAGTTGGTCAAAAAGTGGGAACCAGTATTGTGAGTTCACCCCACCAGGTCGATGAGGATGCATAAAATCTTTTAAAAACAACACGTACATCTTTGTGAGGCCTCACCTTGACTTAGTCTGACATTTTAGTGGTTTTTATATTGAGACTATTACGGATACTTTATTTTGATGCATTTTGGAATTTAGAACTTATATGATTTCAGGATTTGGATAACATTGCTATATATTGATGATTTATTTATATGCTTTATGAGATAGAACACTACATGATTTTTGAATAAGATGAAATTGCGGTGATAAATGTCATTATTGAATTTGCAGGACTTTACTATGATAATAGAATTATGATGTATGTTTAAGTTTATGTGAATTAGGATGAATTGCTTATGTGAAATTGCTTGGATAAAAGATGTATTTAATTTGTTCAGATGTAAATTGTATGCAAGTGATGATGTGTATTATTATTCCTTTGAATTATATTATATGTGGATATTTGAAAGTACTAATGTGTAAATTGAGATGCGTAGGAAGTTATCCATGTGACCATGGAAATATTACGGAGAACCAAACCTAGACCTATGTATGTTCGTAAGCCAGGGTTTGTCTATTTGGAGAGACAACACCTCATTTGTGTTGTATTTTATTCGTAACAGTATATGATGCATGTGTGTTAAGTGTTATTTAATTGATTTGTGTAAAATCCACAAGAGACGATTTCATGTATTAAATTGTAAAAGTGTTTTCTTTGTGTCACTTGACACGTGTGGATTTAAGTTTGAATTTTTATTTTTGTCTCTTGGTGGGAAAGTGTTCAACTATAGCTTTTTCAATTAATGTAACGTGATGTCATAAATACCTTGGGTAAAGAATCTTTGGGGTGGTCAACATAGGTTTGACCCGAAAATAAACTTCAGAGGGGTTTAAAATGCTTTAAATGAACACCTAGGGGTAGTTTAATAGGGTTTCCTAAAGCCCATAAGGTATACCTAAGGGTTAGGGATAATTTAAGGCAAGTTTCTACTCCTAAGTGACCTTTTAGACACCCTAAAATTTGACTTTTCTGAGTTGTGCGAAAATTGAAATTAGAAGATTGAACCTAGTTGTAAACTTTCCTTTTCGAATGAGAGTTCCCTTTCCCATTCTATCTTACCTTCCTCTTTAGTTTTTAGAAAATTGTGAGAACTCTCACAATGGACTTCTTAAGCAAGAATTAGAAAATTTGTGGGTAATCACCCACTCTCCATTTTTGGAGACAAGAGAAATTTTGAAAAGAATAGAATAGATTTGGAATAGAGAATTTTGGCTAAAGGTAGAAGGAGAAGAACCGTGGAATTGGGCAGCTCATCCTCAACAAAACTAACCTACCTTTGGGTAGATTAAGGTTGGTTGCATTCTAATTAAAATGGTTTCTTTTTGCTTGTGTTTGAAGTATGTTGGTGTAAAAGATTTGCTTCCTTGTATGTCCTTTTGGGAATTTCATTTGGTATTTTGTATTATGTTTTGTATGTGTTTTTTTTGGGAGTCATCAAGACCTCTTACTCTTGGGAGAGAAGAGGATCTTGGGGGTGGTAGCAGTGACAACCCTCGAGTGAGAGACTCTCATTATGAGAGCGATCACAAGGGATTTTTGTGTGACCCTTGCTGCATGGCCTGTTTGTGCAATGGGGGTCATAAGGAGGGAAATAAGGCTAGAATG